>NC_079194.1:227178950-227433950 GCF_029499605.1 Hyla sarda | reverse complement strand
ATCAGTCAAGTCAAAGCCGCTGCCGCGCTACAGTAAGCATCTTAAAGGAGAATGCACCTTATTTCCCTTAGAGCAACGGCGTACTCAAAATTCAACAGGATTTCAGAACCCAGCTCTCCAGATCAACCAGGTGACAGTGCCCCTTCATCTCCAGCAGCAAGGCCATCACCTGCCCCAGCAGCCAGGATCTTGCCAGCCCTGCCTGCAGTCAGCATCAACACTGTTGGTGTTCCAGCATCAGCACCGGTATTCAATACAATGGAGACCCCTTCACCTAGAGGGATTTCAAAAAGAGTTTGTTTTTATTTTACTCTTTCCCTCCTAACCAACAGGTGCAATTGCTCACAGGACAACTTCAGGGACTAGCGTTAGAGGAAGTCCGCACCTGGACAGCCTCCGAGAAGGTGACTGTAGAGCAGATCTTTGAAGTTTGTGCACCCCTTACATCCGTTCAAGAGCCTCTAGGGGCGGTAGCCAGACCAATACCACCACCCTCACCTGTCCCCGCCCCAGTGTCATCTACTTTGCCAGTCGCTGCAGCCTCAGACTTACAGACTGTTAGGCAGGACATTGAACAACTGACTAAGGCTGTAAAGGAGCTGGCCACCAGGCCTGCTCACTCTGACCGTGAACCGCTCTTTCCTAGAAAACCTGCCCCTGCTCCTACCCCCCCATAATCCCAACTACCGCAATCCTCCACCCAATAGACCCTCGGGGACTCAAAGGCCCTTTTGCACTTATTGTAACAAGTCAGGACATTGGAAAATGCAGTGCTGGGATTTAAACTGATTTCCCCTGAGGTTGAGGACCGGGCCTCAGGAAAATAGTCATCAGGTCCAATCCCTGAACGACCTAAGTCAGGACTGTCACTTTATATCGCCTCCTGCCCCTATGCAAAAATTGTTGTAGAAGGTGTACCTTTGGAGGAGTTGATGGATACAGGGTCACGAGTGTCTACTATACCTTAAAGTGTTTTCTATCAGCATTGGGATGCTATTTTATTGTGTGGGCCTGATGATGTTAACTTCCGAGTAGTTGTGGGTAATGGGCAATCAGTCCCCAGACATGGATACTGGGAGCCAACTATTCAGTTTGGAAAGCATCTACTTACCGAGCAGGGAGTGATTGTAACTAAAGATGAGCAAATTTTTGAAAAATTTGATTAGGCCGATTTGCTGAATTATTTTTTTTTAAATTGATTTGATCGGCAAATTTTTATTAATAATGTATTTTAATAATGTGTTTTAATAAAGTGTGTGTAGTATGAGTATATGCCACATATATATACCTATTATTCATATTTCCCGCAGAGAGCTGTGAGTGGCTGGAAGCATCTGGTCAATCACAGCTCTCTGTGGGAAATATGAATAAGTGATGTGAATTCTGTTCACATCACTGGCCGGCCGAAGTATGGTGCAGAGATGCGAGCGCAGGAGAAAGCCTCTCCATCTCTGCAGTAGATAGGATGATCGCATCGGGGGTCAGGAGTGACACCTGCTATGATCTGTCTATTAGTACAGGTACTACAGCCCCCATCCATGTTTAAAAATTTACATTAACATTTAAAATTTTTTTTTTTTTTGTCTTTCAATTTTCGGGAGCAGGCAGGGAATAGAAAATTCAGCACTCAATATTTAAAATGACTGAGGAGTGCATTTCATAATTTTTTTTTCTAGTTTTCATTCTAAATCATAATTTTTTTTATTTTCACTTTACTTTTTTAGCCCCATTTTTAATATTGAGCGCTGAATTTTCTTGTCCCTGCCCACTCACAAAAATTGAAAGACAAAAAAAAAGAAATGTTGATATTAATTTTTAAACAGGGATCAATTTATGTGGGCATGAAGGGACCTAAAAATGTAGCCGACAATAATATATTTTTTAATTAGTAATGTATTTTAATAGTGTTTTAATAAAGTGAGTGTTTCACTTTTTTCCCAATTTTTTAAATTTTTTAGGTAGTACTACTACTCCCAGCATGGAACAGACTGCTCCATGATGGGAGTGGTAGTACCTGTACTAATAGACAGATCACTCCTGACACTCATTGCGATCTGTCTATTAACCCCTTGGGGACGATGCCCATTATGAAGACCTTTTGCACATCTGACCACAGTCACTTTATGCATTAATAACGCTGGGATGCTTTTACTCATGAATTTGATTCCAAGATAGTTTTTTGTGACATATTCTACTTTATTGTAGTGGTACATTTTTGTTGAAACTTGCATCATTTCTTGGTGAAAAATTCCAAAATTTCATGAAAATTTAGAAAATGTAGTATTTTTCTAACTTTGAAGCTCTCTGCTTATAAGGAACATGGACATTCCAAATAAATTATACATTGGTTCACATTTAAAATATGTCTACTTTATGTTTGCATAATAAATTTGACATGTTTTTCCTTCCTAAAGACATTAGAGGGCTTCAAAGTTTAGCAGCAATTTTCAAATTATTCATGAAAATTTCTAAATCTAAATTTTTAAGGATCCAGTTCAGTTTTGAAGTGAATTTAGGAGTCTTTATGTTAGAAATTCCCAATAATGGACCCCATTATGAAAACTGCACACCTCAACGTGTTCAAAATGACATTCAGAAAGTTTGTCAACCCTTTTAAGTGTTTCACAGAAATAGCAGCAAAATGGAGAAGAAAATTCTAAATATTTTTTTACAATTACCTGTTCTTGTAGACACATATTTTTTATTTTTACAAAGGGTAAAAGGAGAAAAAGCCCCCCAAAATTTGTAACCCCACTTCCCTCTAGTATGGAAATACCTCATGTGTGGATGTAAAGTGCTCTGTGGGTGCACTAGAGTGCTCAGAAGGGAAGGAGCAACAATGGGATTTTGGAGAGTGAATTTTACTGACATTTTTTTTTTTTGGGGGGGGGGGGGGGGGCATATCGCTTTTTGGAAGCCCCCATGGTGCCTGAACAGCAAAAAACACCCATATGCAACACTATTATACCGCTCAAGAAATGTAACAAGGGGTATAGTGAGCCTTAACACCTCACAGGTGATTGACAAACTATCGTTAAAGTGGGATGTGAAAATGAAAAGTCTGATTTTTTTTCACAAAAATGCTGATGTTACCCCAAATTTTTCATTTTCCCAAGGGCTAACAGGTGAAAATGTCCCCCAAAATTTGTAACCCCATTTCTCTCGTGTAAGGAAACATCTCATATGTGGAAGGGCTCTGTGGGCGCACTAGAGGACTCAGAAGGGAAGGAGCGACATTGGGCTTTTGGAAAGCAAATTTTGCTGAAATGGTTTTTGGGGGGCATGTCGCATTTAGGAAGCCCCCATGGTGCCAGAACAGCAAAAAATAAAAAAAAATATGGCATGCTATTTGGAAAGTTGGATGTGAAAATGGAAAAATTTGATTTTTTCCCCTAAAGCGTTGGTGTTACCCTAAATTTTTCATTTTTACTAGGGGTAACAGGAGAAAAAGCCCCCTAAAATTTGTAATCCCATTTCTTCAGAGAATGGAACTACCCCATATGTGGATGTAAAGTGCTCTGTGGGCGCACTTCAGGGCTCAGAAGAGAAAGAGCACCATTGGGTTTTTGGAGAGAGAATTTGGTTGGAATAGAAGTCGGGGGCCATGAGCATTTACAAAGCCCCCATGCTGCCAGCACAGTGGACCCTTCCACATGTGACGCTATTTTGGAAACTACACCCCCATGGAATGTTATAAGGGGTGCAGTGAGCATTTACACCCCACAGGTGTCTGACAGATTCTTGGAACAGTGGGCCATGCAAATAAGATTCTAAATTTTTCCTTTTTACGGACCACTGTTCCAAAAATCTGTCAGACTCCTGTGGGGTATAATTGCTCACTGTACCCCTTATTACAGTATGTGAGGGGTGTAGTTTCCAAAATGGGGTCCCATGTGGGGGGGGGGGGCACTGTTCTGTCACCATGGGGGCTTTGTAAACGCACATGGCCTTCAATTCCAGCCAAATTCTCTCTCCTAAAAACCCATCGGCGCTCCTTCTATTCTGAGCCCTGTAGTGCGCCCGCAGAGCACTTTACATCCACATATGGGGTATTTACGAACTCAGGAGAAATTGTGTTACAAATTTGGGGGGGGTCTTCTATTCCTTTTACCTCTTATGCAAACGAAAAGTATAGGGCAACACCAGCATGTTAGTGTAAAAAAATTTAATTTTGTACACTAACATGCTGGTGTAGACCCACACTTTACCTTTTCATAAGGGGTAATTTCTCCCTAGTACGGAAATACCCCATATGTGGCACTAAACTGTTGCCTTGAAATACGACAGGGCTCAGGAGAGCGCGCCATGTGCATTTGAGGCCTAAATTAGGGATTTGCATATGGACGGACCTGGATGCAAGCATGGCGCTTGCCTCTGCCACCCAAAAATATCCTACGACAGTATATCCCAAACCGTGTGCCTCCAGCTGTTGCAAATTTCTCAGCATTCCTGGACAGTCAATTGCTTTCTGGCAATGCTGAGAGTTGTTGTTTTGCAATAGCTAAAGGCTCCATTTAGGAAACAGTGCCTTACGAGACATTTTTCAATTTTATTGGGGAGGGGGGTTGGGGGGGAACTGTGTAAGGGGTATATGTAGTGTTTTACTCATTGTTTTATGTTAGTGTAGTGTAGTGTTTTTAGGGTACATTCACAATCTGGGCAATTGTAGTTTTGCAGTATCTGAAGGGCTACAGTTTGAAACTACAACTCCCTGCATGCCCAGACTGTCCAGGCATGCTGGAACTTGTAGTTCTGCAACATCTGGAGGCCCAGATGTTGCAGAACTACAACTCCCAGCATGGATGGACTGCCCGGGCCTGCTGACAGTTGTAGCTTTGCAACATCTGGAGGGTCACAGCATGCCCAGACAGCCAAACTTCTAGGGGGCCACAGTTGAAGATCACTCACCTTGATCTTCAGAATGTGGCCCGCCCACGCCATCCCTGCTGCCACCAGTCACATCTGCTGTTCCACTGCTGCCGTCACATCTGCTGCTGCTGCCGCCGCTCCCACCGGTCGTGCTCGCCGCCACTGCCACCACCGAGTCCGGGCAGCTTCACCTAGGTAACCCAGCTATGCCCAGACCTCCAGGGATGGGCAGAGCGTGGGATCATGACGTTTGACCCCCCCGCCCCCCCCTGCCATTGATCTGATCTTGTGTCGCTAATGAAAAAATTCGTTATGTCAAATTGAGTCGAAGTCCGGATTGGGTCTGAATCGAATTTTTCATGAAATTCGGAACAAATTCGGCTTCATCTGATTTGATTCTCTCATCACTAATTGTAACTAATGTGACTGATAAGGGGTCTGCCGAGTTTATATTGGGGATGAACATTATGAAAAAAAAATTGCGGAAATATTAGATGCGCAGCCCCACTAGAAAGTTCTACAGGTGGAGCAGAAGTTTGCCAGCAAGCAAGGTGAGATATGCAGAATACGAGTTCAAGACATCAGATCAGAGACCTTACAACCCAACACAGAGACCATCATTTGGTGTCCTGCATGTCCCGAAGTCAAGAATAGAGACTATCAAGCCCTGATGGAACCTAGGCAATTGGAAGATCATCCTCTTGTTCGAGCTGCGAGTCTTGTCATTGTCACCAACGGGAGAGTTCCAGTGCGGTTAGTAAACCTGTCTTATTCTGCTACTGTATTGCCCAAAAACATTCCTGTAGCCCAGCTTTACCTCCTAGAGTCGAAGAACATTGTGACAGATGGCTTGACAGAGTGGCTTGACAGTGTGCAGCTCAAGTGGCTGAAGGATCTGGTGTGAGCCCTCCAGAGCCCTGGTGGGCACAACTCCAGGTTGAAGACGACCCTACCCCAAGGTACCAAGTCAATGAAATCATCAATGTAACCAAAAGGTACCATGAAGCTTTCAGCAAGCACCCCACAGACTTTGGGCATAATTCAATGATCCAGCACCGAATCCTCACAGGTGATAGCTCACCTATCAAGGAAAGGCACCATCCGGTCACGCCAGGCATGTATCAGACTGTGAAGAAGAAGCTGGTCGACATGAAAGAGGCCGATGTGATTCAAGAAAGTCAGAGCCCCTGGGCGGCGTTACTTGTACTGGTCAAGAAGAAAGACGGAACCATCCACTTCTGTGTTGATTTCAGGAAACTGAACAATGTCACACATAAAGACGCTTATCCTTTGCAAAGGATCAAGGAGTCACTCACAGCCCTCGGGTTGGCTGATTACTTCTCCAGCATGGACTTAACCAGCGGATATTGGCAAGTGCCCATGACCGTGGAGGATTTTGAGAAGACACCCATGGGACTGTTGGAGTTTAAAAGTATGCTGTTTGGGCTGTGCAATGCCCCTGCTATGTTCCAGTGTCTGAAAATTCAGATGGCCCATCAAATTGTCCTATTGTGCCTGGGCGTTGTCATTGTGTATTCCAAGTCCTACCAGGAACACCTCAGTCATCTGTAAGATGTCTTCCAAGTCTTAATCAAGCATGGATTAAAGATTAAACCGTCCAAGTGTCACCTGCTCACGCCTCAGGTCCATTACTTGGGTCATGTTGTCAGTGCAGAAGGGGTCCAGCCCAATCCTGAAAAGGTGGAAATTGTCAAGAACTGGCCAATCCTGCACATGGTGAAAGATGTCAGGAGCTTCCTAAGATTTGCAGGCTACTAGTGTTGGGCGCGAATATTCGCATTTTGAATTTTTATCGCAAATTCGCAAATATATTCACTATATATTCGAAATTGTAAATATTCGTTTTATGCGCATATTCGCATATGTGAATATTCACATATGTGTATATTCGCATATGTGAATATTTGCATATTCCTTCTTTTCCCTTGTGGGCCAATTAGAATGATGCAAATACACTTGTCAGGTTATCAACAACATCCCTAGCAACCAATAGTAAAGTTGCCCACCACCTCACTGTTTTCTGTTTTCACTATGCGAATATCCGAATATAACGAATACGCGAAATTCGCGAATATAGGATGAAATATCGCGAATTTGAATATGGCTAATGCGGCTCATCAATACTGGCTACTATCGCCGCTTCATTCCCCACTTTGCCCAGATTGCAGAACCCCTCAAAGCTCTCTTATGGGGTACGGCGAAGGAGAACTACAATGGAAGACTACCTGTTGAATAAGCCGAAGAGCAAGAGACAGCGTTCCAAGCTCTTAAACGTCTGCTGACAGAACCCCCAATCTTGGCGTATCCAGACTACAGTCAGCCATTCCGGCTGTATACTGATGCCAGTTTCGAAGGTCTGGGAGCTGTCCTGTCCCAAGTCCAAGAGGGGCAAGAGCGAGTAATTGCCTCTGCCAGTCTTAACCTGCGAGGAGCAGAGAAGAACTATGCAAATGACAGTTAATTTAAGTTGGAACTTATCGCCCTTGTATGGGCCGTCACCGAAAATCTTAAAGACTATTTAGCTGCCACGCCATTCACTGTCTACACGGACAATAACCCATTGGACCACCTGAACACTGCCAAGTTGGGTGCCATCGAACAGCGTTGGGCTTCAAGATTAGCCAATTACAGTTTCACCATCAAGTACAGAAGCGGCAAGTGAAATGTCAATGCCGATGTACTGTCTTGGATGATCCCCGGCAAAGAACCCCCTGTCGAAGACGTGTGGGAAGACGTGGATATACCCTATTCTATCAACGGTTCGTGAACCAGAATGTTGTGACTAGTGTTGAGCGGCATAGGCCATATTCGAATTCGCGAATATATGGACGAATATTCTTCATATATTCGCGAATATTCGTAATATTCGCGATTTATTTTCGCATATGCGTAAATTCGCATATGCAAAAATTGACATATGCGAAAATTAGCATATACATTAACATAAGCGAAAATTCGCATATGCGAAGATTAGTGTATGCAAATTTCCACATATGCGAAAATTCGCGCACCGGTCTCACACAGTAGTATTAGAGCCTTCTTTACACCACACAAGCTGGAAGCAGGAAGGGATGATCACTGTGATGTGAACTGTAAAAAAAAAAAAAAAAAAAAGTATAAAAAAAATAAAAATACGAATATTCGTAATTACGAATATATAGTGCTATATTCGAGAATATTCGCGAATATGCGATATTCGCGAATAAAATTTGCATTGCGAATATTCACGAGCAACACTAGTTGTGACCGCCCTCATTGATGGTGAACCCAGGTCTGAAAAGGTTAAAGAAGACCTATACACCTGGAAGACTCTTCAAGACAAATGTCGAGTCATGAGGGATCTATTGGACTACCTTCTGGCAAAAAGGTACCAACCTGTCTACGCCGGGCCCAGTGTGACTACGAGCTGAAATGTCTGTGGCAACAGAGGAAACACGACTGTTTGTGCACAAGGGATTGTTATACCAAAATTCTTTGGATCTGGTCTCTGGTGATCGACTTCATCCGATCCTGGTTCCCCAAAGAGATGTGGCGATGGTCCTTAATGCATACCATGATCAGTTGGGACACTTTGGAGCCCCCAAGACCGAAGCTACTGTCAGGCGAAAATTCTATTGGATCGGAATGCAGAACGACATTGAGAAATGGTGCAGTGAATGTGCAGTCTGTAACATCACCAAGAATGTGTGCAAGGACCCAAGAGTACCCCTCCATTCCATCCAGAGTGAAAGGCCTAACTAGATGGTCGAGCTAGACCATGTCAAATTGTCTCCTACCCGGTCCGGGTACACTTCTGCTCTCACCATGGTGGATCACTACTCCAAATGGGTTGTCATTGTATCCGTTAAAGACCTCAAAGCCAAGACAGCAGCCCAGATGTTCTACTTCAATTGGGTGCAAACCTTTGGGTGTCTTGAGTCTGTCCTAATGGACCATGTAACAGCCTTCAAGGCCCAACTCTTCCAAGAGCTGTGTCAATTCAATGCCTGCAAGAAACTCCGGACTTATGCTCACCACCCTCAGGGGAACGGGCTCTGTGAACGCATCAATCAAGTATTTATCCACATATTGCGAGCAGCCTCTCTGTCAAGACAAGAAGAGTGGCCCTGGCTGTTGCCCGAACTATTGGGGATCTATAATAACACAGTCCACTGTTCTACGGGGTACTTGATGATGGGGCGCCATGGACAGCTGCCTAAAGACCGAACATTTGGGCTCCAAGCCCCGTTCAACAACTCTCCGCAAGCCTCCCTGGAGGGGGTCTATGACCACCAGAGAAGAATCCAAGAGGCCAAAGAAATTGTCAGTAAGAAGGCGAGGCCGAGCAGAGACAATAGGAGGCCTATAACCATCATGCCTCTGCCAAACCACTTCAATTGGGTGATAAGGTCTGGCTGCGGAAGTTTCCAAGGACCCACAAGTTAGACTCTATCTGGAAGACCGAACCGTACACGGTGACAGCTGTATCCTATCCGGAATCTGATGTATACGAAGTACAAAAGCCTGGGTACAAGCCGCAAGTTTTTCACCGAAACCGAATCAAGTTTTGTCTGAAAGAAAACCAGCTGCAGCCTCGGAAGTTTTAAGAGCTCCAGAAGACGCAAGAG
The DNA here is from genome assembly GCF_029499605.1 of Hyla sarda. Lineage (NCBI taxonomy): Eukaryota > Metazoa > Chordata > Amphibia > Anura > Hylidae > Hyla > Hyla sarda. The sequence continues at coordinate 227,424,453 of NC_079194.1, read as the reverse complement.
TTCCAGACTCCCTCAAGGTGGTATTGCGTAGATCGCAAAGGTCTTCTCAAGGACAATTACCCGCCAGATATAGTGAATAAAAATCATACCTGTATAAAATTGTCAGTATCACACATAGTCCAGTTAATTTAGTCAGTCTATATATTGTGTATATAACCTTAGTCAAAATTTCTAGTCAGGACTATATCTAACGTATCCATTACCAGTCCATATTGTCGAAATTTTTTTATGTAGCTAACATTTTTCCTGTCCCCACATACAGGGTGCTCTCCTGGCCAGAGGATTCCCCTGCAACTTAAGTAAAGCACGTAGAGAGACAGAAATGCTGTATATAGAGGTAACAATGGTGTGTTGTATAACACATGTATAGAGTTCTGGGGAGAAGTGTGTTAGTACCGAAGGGCCCCAGTAGCTAAGGCATTGAGTAGATAGCCTCCGGCAGCCCAATCCACAATTTATGTGTTTCAGTGTCTAAGGCATATTACCAATGAAGTTGTAAGTCTAATAAATCCCCCATGTTTACCAATTTATTTCCCAAAGGAGCATGTATGGACATTTCTTAAGTGCTACATGGACTCATCCCCTGTTGTTACTAACTATCCAGACCTGTGAAGGACATTTTAGACCAATATGCCCCAGGAACTGACACTAGGCCTCAGTGGCAACTGTTAGTTGTCCGCCCTCCAGGACTGGGTGCCGAGGACGGCTGTAGTCAAGAGGGGGAGTTTGTGGTGGCCCAGTACGGGAGGTGTTATCCTGTACCCTTGCTGCCCTGTCAGGCAGCCTCCCTATAGTGTCCCCTGGGCCCCCTTGCATCTGTACCCCCATGTAAATATGTTTCCAATGTATTATACCATGTAATGTGTTCAGAAAGCATTGTCACTTTAAGACTGTTTACCATGTGGCTTGTCATGTGATTGTTACTCAGGAGGTACCAGTGACCAGGTGATCCCAGGTGTGACCTATGGGCTCCTTGCTAGTCTCCCCCATATAAGCCCTTGCTAGTCTCCCCCATATAGCTTTGTCAGTCATCAGTCAAGTCAGTCCCTGTCAGCAACTGTCAAGTCAGGGGGGCCGGCATTAAATTGTGCAGTCCTACTATGTGCTAAGTCCTACTAAGTGCCAGCAAGCCCTTAAGGTCTCTGAGTCACTGGTCACCTCCGTGGGCCCTGGCTGAACTGTATAGATTTTACCATCTGTCTACCCTCAGTAAAGCTACAGTTATCCGTGGTATTGAGTGGTGGTATTGAGGATGAACCACGCCCTGGGGTTAATGCCATCTACCCCTAAGGTAACAACATCTGCCCTCATCACACCCCGTTACCACATATGCATGTCCTGCTATGCATATTTAGCAAGATTTGAATCCCAAATTATAGGATGTTTTTAATGCCACCTTCTAAAATAGCTTGCAACCCTCTGTACCCACATAGTGTGTTTGGCCCCCTCTGTGACCCTGTATAATAGTTAGGCCTCCTCTGAACTCCCATATAGTATTAGGCCCTCTCTGTGCCCCTATATAGTAGTTAAGCCCACCTCTGTGCGCCAATAAAGTATTTAGACACACTTCTGTTCTCCCATTTAGTAGTTTGGCCCCTCTCTTCCAAATATAGTAGTTAGGCCTACCTGTGTACATTTATACATTAACCAGGCCATCTTTGTTCCCAAGATAGTATTAGGCCCCCCTCTGTGCCCCCATATAATAGCTAGGCCCCCACTGTACTTCCACATAATATTAGCCCCTCCAAAGCCTCCAACCCCTGATCTCATATGGAAGTTAGGCCTCTCCTGTTCCTAATAAACTAATTAGACCTATCTCTGTGCCCTCATATAGTATTATGCCCCCTTTGTTCCCAACATAGTATTAGGCCAACTCTATGTCCCAATACAGTAGGTAAGCCTCCACTGTTCTCCCATATAATTGGTCACCCCCCCCCCCATGCTACCATATAGTAGTTAGGCCTATAACTAGGCTCCCATATAGTAATTAGCGCCCTCTAAGCCCCCTTAACCCCCTTAAAGACATAGTCTGTTTGGGCCTTAAGGACACAGGGAATTTTAATTTTTTTCTTTTTTTTTTCTTTCCTCCTCACATTCTAAAAGCATTATCTACTGAGCCATACAAAGGCTTACTTTTTGTGGGACGAATTGTACATTGTAAATAAAAATTATTTTTTTTTTTTACAATAAAATGCATGAAAAAATAAATAAATAAAAAAAATATAAATATATATATATATATATATATATATATATATATATATATATATATATACGGGGTCAGTACTTTCCTCAGGGAGAGGACACCTCTTCAGGTGGAAAGGAGATTCAAGTTAGGCCATTTAGCAGTCCGCGGGCTTCTGGGTAAAAAAATATTTAAATTAGCTCACCATACCACCTTCACGGGTAGTGTATTCTGCAAAACAACTCAGGCTCCATTTAAGAAGTCTCAGAACTGATTGGGATTTAACCCCTTAAGGACACATGACGTTCTCATACGTCTCCATTTCCGAGTCCTTAAGGACACATGACGTATGAGAACGTCATGTGTTTTACCGGGCCCCCCGCAACCATCTGGAGCGGAGCCGGTGCCCGATGCCTGCTGAAATCGTTCAGCAGGCATCGGGGCATATCGCCCAGGGGGGTCATTATGACCCCCCATGTCGGCGATGGCCGCAGATCGCTGGACAATTCAGTCCAGCGATCTGCGGCGGATTCCGGGTCAATCGGGTCTCCAGTGACCCGGTGACCCGGAATTATTGGCTGATCGGGGCCGTCAGAGACGGCCCCGAAAAGCCAGAGCCAGCAGGGGTGAGGTGGCACTGGTGCCACCTCACGATCGCCCTGATTCGTCGGCCGGATTACCACAACTCCCAGACCACCACAACTCCCAGCATTCCCTTATGGGCATGCTGGGACTTGTAGTTTTGCAACAGTTGGAGGCACATTCTTTCTATGGAAAAGTGTACCTTCAGCTGTTGTGCAACTACAACTCCCAAGTGCATGCTGGGAGTTGTAGTGGTGCATCTGGTGGTTGCATAACTACAACTCCCAGCATGCCCGTTGGCTGTCGGTGACTGCTGAGAGTTGTAGTTTTGCAACAGCTGAAGGCACACTGAGTTAAGTAGCAAACCAGTGTGTCTCCAGCTGTTGCATAACTACAATCCCCAACATCCCAAGCCAAAGTAGTATGCCTCCAGCTGTTGCATAACTACAACACCCAGCATGCCCTTCCGCTGTCCGTACATGCTGGGGGTTGTAGCTTTTGCAACAGCTGAAGGCACACTGGTTGCAAAACACTGAGTTTGTTACCAAACTCGGTGTTTCACAACCAGTGTGCCTCCAGCTGTTGCAAAACTACAACTCCCAGCATGCACTGATAGACCGTACATGCTGGGAGTTGTAGTTTTGCAACAGCTGGATGTTCCCCCCCCCCAATGTGAATGTACAGGGTACACTCACATGGGCGGAGGATTACAGTAAGTATCCGGCTGCAAGTTTGAGGTGCGGCAAAATTTCTGCCGCAGCTCAAACTGCAAGGGAGAAACTACTGTGAACCCCCCGCCCGTGCGACTGTACCCTAAAAACACTACACTAACACACAATAAAATAAAAAGTAAAAAACACTACATATACACATACCCCTACACAGCCCCCCCCCCTCCCCAATAAAAATGAAAAACATCTGGTACGCCACTGTTTCCAAAACGGAGCCTCCAGCTGTTGCAAAACAACTACTCCCAGTATTGCCAGATAGCCGTTGACTGTCTAGGCATGCTGGGAGTTTTACAACAGCTGGAGGCACCCTGTTTGGGAATCACTGGCGTAGAATACCCCTATGTCCACCCCTATGCAAGTCCCTAATTTAGGCCTCAAATGCGCATGGCGCTCTCACTTTGGAGCCCTGTCGTATTTCAAGGCAACAGTTTAGGGTCACATATGGGGTATCGCCGTACTCGGGAGAAATTGCCTAACAAATTTTGGGGGGTATTTTCTGCTATTACCCTTTTAAAAAATGCAAAATTTTTGGGAAAACAAGCATTTTAGGTAAAAAAAATATATATTTTTTTACATATGCAAAAGTCGTGAAACACCTGTAAGGTATTAAGGTTCAAATTACCCCTTGTTACGTTCCCCGAGGGGTCTAGTTTCCAAAATGGTATGCCATGTGGTTTTTTTTTTGCGGTCCTGGCACCATAGGGGCTTCCTAAATGCGGCATGCCCCCACAGCAAAATTCGCTTTCAAAAAGCCAAATGTTACTCCTTCTCTTCTGAGACCTGTAGTGCGCCAGCAGAGCACTTTTCACCTCCATATGGGGTGTTTTCTGAATCGGGAGAAATTGGGCTTCAAATTTTGGGGGGTATTTTCTGCTATTACCCTTTTTAAAAATGTAAAATTTTTGGGAAACCAAGCATTTTAGGTAAAAAATATATATATTTTTTTTACATATGCAAAAGTCGTGAATCACCTGTAGGGTATTAAGGTTCACTTTACCCCTTGTTACGTTCTCTGAGGGGTCTAGTTTCCAAAATGGTATGCCATGTGTTTTTTTTTTGCTGTCCTGGCACCATAGGGGCTTCCTAAATGCGGCATGCCCCCCAAAAACCATTTGTCGCTCCTTCCCTTCTGAGCCCTCTACTGCGCCCGCCGAAAAATTAACATAGACATATGAGGTATGTGCTTACTCAAGAGAAATTGGGTTTCAAATACAAGTAAAAATTTTCTCCTTTTTACCCCTTGCAAAAATTCAAATATTGGGTCTACAAGAACATGCAAGTGTAAAAAATGAAGATTTTGAATTTTCTCCTTCACTTTGCTGCTATTCCTGTGAAACCTAAAGGGTTAATACACTTACTGAATGTCATTTTGAATACTTTGGGGGATGTAGTTTTTATAATGGGGTCTTTTATGGGGTATTTCTAATATGAAGACCCTTCAAATCCACTTCAAAACTGAACTGGTCACTGAAAAATAGTGAGTTTGAAAATTTTGTGAAAAATTTCAAAATTGCTGCTGAACTTTGAAGCCCTCTGGTGTCTTCCAAAAGTAAAAACTCATAAATTTTATGATGCAAACATAAAGAAGACATATTGTATATGTGAACCCAAAAAAAAATTATTTTGAATATCCATTTTCCTTACAAGCAGAGAGCTTCAAAGTTAGAAAAATGCAAAATTTTCATTTTTTTCATCAAATTTTGGGATTTTTCACCAAGAAAGGATGCAAGTTACCATAAAATTTTACCACTAAGTTAAAGTAGAATATGTCACGAAAAAACAATCTCGGAATCAGAATGATAACTAAAAGCAGTCCAGAGTTATTAATGTTTAAAGTGACAGTGGTCAGAATTGCAAAAAACGCTCCGGTCCTTAAGGTATAAAATGGCCTGATCCTTAAGGGGTTAAGCCAAGCCAGAACTCTCTCCAGAAGGAAAGAGGACCCATCTGCAGACAGCTGTTTCGGGGTTTATTGAAAGAGCTTTATTGTCCGTTCAGTCATTACAAGTCATACAATAAATTACAATCACACAAACCATGACAGTACAATACACAGCAAAGGTTCCCTAAGCTATACATCGCACATCATGCTACTCTAACACTCCGCTCAATCCTGTAAAAGAAAAGCACAAGAGATCGAATAACAATACAATACAATCTGTGATCGGGGTAGGGGGGTGGGCTGTGGGGTGGGGGGTATGGGCGACCATGTGGGGGTGGGGAGGGGGCGGATCACAGGGCCAAACTGCTGGGCTGTATCTTCAAGGGGACATGGGAGAAGGAGAGGGGTCTTCACTCCTCTTCTTCCTCATCGACGGCCTGGCTGTCCAAGATGGAATAGTCTCTAAGCAGGCTCTTGATGAACCTGCGGCAGTCCCGGATGGACATGTTCCCCCTGTTGATCACGAGGCGGTTCCTGGCAAACCGCACTGCGTCCTTAAAACAGTTCATAAGGCGCCAGGCCTCCTGGATGGCCTCCAAGTCGTGGGTCCCAGGGAACAGACCGTAAAGCACCGAATGGTACGATAGGCAGTTCCTGGGTACAGAGTCTCTGAGTTCCTGTTCCAGGGTGTCCAACAGACCCTGTGCAAAGGAGCACTGCCAAAACATGTGCAAAGATGTTTCCTCCACATAGGGGCATCGGGGGCAGTACCGGGTTGTGCACAGGTTGTGGGCATGCATGAACGACCTGAGAGAGAGTCCCCCTTGACGGCCATCCACGACAAGTCCTTGTGTCCATTGGTAAGCCGCTTTGAGGCCACATTAGTCCAAACTGTCTTTGTAGTGGCTGCGGGGAGTCCCGGAACCAGCTCAGTCAAGTCCTTAGCTCGGATGAGCTTGCAGATTGTCTTCGGCTTCCATAGGTCAGGTTTCAGTCCTTCCAGCTGGTGCTCCCTCACAAACCGGACAACATCCCCATAGAACCAGGGAGCGGTCCAGTTGTAAGGGATGGAGCTGTCCCACCTGTCCCAGCCCAGCTGTCTCCAGAGGGGCATGAGAAACAAGCGAGACATGGACCTGCCCACTGAGCCGGTCTTTTCAACAAGAGTCCGCTGTACACTGACACATGCAAAGGAGGCCCTCAGCAGAGTGGGGATATCGGGTATTCACTTCCCACCCTTGCAGGGCTCCTTGTACATCACAGTCCTCTTGACTCTGTCCATTTTGCCCCAGATGAAGCGAAACACTGTCCGGGTGATGGCCTTGCAAACGGTGGTATGGGGAGGCCAGGCCTGTGCGGTATACTGGGGCGCAGGCAAAACTTCACTGCGCAGGACAAGTGCTTTGCCTTCAATAAAGAGCTTTCTGGAGCTCCACAGTCCGATCTTAGAGTTCATCTTTCCTAGTCGGTCTTGCCAAGACTTATGGGCCGCTCCTTCCTTCCCGAACCAGACTCCAAGATTTTGAATGAAGTCCGGCTTACCAGTAAAGGGGAAGGGGGCGGAAGAGGCCAGGTGCCATTCCCCAAAGAGCATGGCTTCTGACTTCCCACAGTTGACTTTTGCCCCCGAAGCTCTGCTGAAGTCCTCACAGGTCTGGACGAGGGCAGTCAGCGCAGAAGACGGTCACGTCGTCCATGTAGAGCGAGCACTTGACCTCATAGCGATCTGGTCCTGGTGCGGTGATCCCTCTGATCTCACCGTTCTGCCGGATAGTCTCAGCGAAGAGCTCTATAACACAAAAAAAAAAGAAGAGGTGAAAGAGGGCAGCCTTGTCTAACCCCTGAAAGGATGGAAAAGGGGTTAGTCTTCCAGCCGTTCACCAACACCGTGCTGTAAATATCAAAATACATGATGTTAACAAAAGAGCAAAACATCTTCCCCAGACCAAGCCTGCGCAAAGCCCTGCCCATGAATGCGTGGGAGACATGGTCAAAGGCCTTCTCCTGACCCAAACTGACCAGGGCGGCGCGGCCACGACGGTCCTGGATGTAATGGACCGTGTCTCTCACAAGGGCAAGGCTGTCAGCAATCCTGCGACCAGGAATGTTGCAGGTCTGGTCCGGATGGACGATCTGCCCGATGACAGATTTCAGCCTGTTGGCTAGCACCTTGGCGAGGATCTTGTAGTCCGCGTTCAGGAGAGAGATGGGATGCCAGTTTTTCAGGTCACATCTCTCCCCCTTCCGCTTATACAAGATCGTGATCATCCCTTCCCTTAACGACGGAGGCATTCTGCCCCCCACCACATATCCTTGTACACCTCCAACAGGTCTGGACAGATCAGGTCACCCAGCGCTACATAGAGCTCTGCTGGGATACCGTCTTTTCTAAAACTAGTAAAATAATACAAAAGCTTTGTAAATATAGGTAATATTGTAATTGGACGGACCTATAGAATAAAGATAGCATGTAAGATTTAGCAAAGAATTGTAGGCTTTTATTTTTCAATTTAACCTTACAAAATATATATTTAAATTAGCTCACAACACCACCTTCACAGGTAGTGTCCTGCAAAACAGCTCAGGCTCCATTTGAGAAGTCTCAGAACTGATTGGGATTTATGCCAAGCCAGAACTCTCTCCAGAAGGAAAGAGGACCCATCTGAAGAGGTGTCCTCTCCCTGAGGAAAGTACTGACCCCGTTTAAAGCCACAGGCCTCTCACCACAGCCAAGCCAGATCACCCTGCTCTGTACTGACGAGGGGCAAACACCCCGAAACAGCTGTCTGCAGATAGGTCCTCTTTCCTTCTGGAGAGAGTTCTGGCTTGGCATAAATCCCAATCAGTTCTGAGACTTCTTAAATGGAGCCTGAGCTGTTTTGCAGGACACAATACCTGTGAAGGTGGTGTGATGAGCTAATTTATATATATATATATATATATATATATATATATATATATATATATATATTGTAAGGTTAAATTGAAAAATAAAAGCCTACAATTTTTTGCTAAATCCTACATGCTATCTTTATTCTATAGGTCAGTCCAATTACAATATTACCTATATTTACAAAGCTTTTGTATTATTTTACTAGTTTTAGAAAAGTTTACATTTTTGTACAAAATTTTGTAAAAAATTAACATGCTTAAAATTGTCCCATAACTTTATTTTTCTGTCTGTGAGGCTGTTTTAGGGGTTATTTTTTTGCACTGGGATCTACAGGTTTTATTGGCACCATTTTTTATCACTTTTTATAAAAATAAAATTCTGTTACGAAAAAATTAGATTTTTGTTTCTTACACTGTTTGTAATGTTATATTTTAAAAGTTCAGACAGTTTGTTTATTGGGGGGGGGGGGGGCTTTTTTTGTTTGTTTTTACTTTATAAGTCCCCCTAGGGCATTTTTATAAGCAATCATTAGACTGCCTATACTGATCAACACTATGTCGCTGCCTAGGATTGATCAGTTACATCGGCACTTTACTAGTAGAGCCTGTGTAAGTATTAGGGCCCCTCTGTACTCCAACATGGCAGTTAGACCCACTTCTGTTCCCCTATAGAGTGGATAGGCCCACTTATGTTTCACGCTATAATATTAGGCCACCTCTCTGCACCTTATGTAGTATTAGGCCCACTTCTGGCCCATGTAGAATTAGGCCCTGTTAAAAAAAAAAAAAAAAAACCCTACCCTGTCCCGCTGCTCACCTGTCCCATTCTAGCCAAGAGATGAGGATCCAATGCAGGTGACCTTGTATTGGATCCTCATATCTTTTAGCCCAGATATCGCTAATGAAAATAGGGTTTCTATACTGCTATTTTACATCCTGTCCACGTCAGTCAGAAGTGATGTCCAGACAACTACTTGGGTAAGTTTATCAAGGCTTGTATGCCAATCAAATTTATTATTTAAAAGTTTTTATTCACATGTATTTACAACTTCACTAAATTGGTGTGTGCAAACTTCCAAAGAATGGAATTCAGCATGGGTTTCATGTAAAAGATATATGTCATAAACACACCCATGCTTGCTCCTATGCCATGTCAGGTTCCTCCAGGGTGTCATTAGAAGGATTCTAGGGCTTCTATGACCTGCTATGCTGAGAGCAGAGCTGTGTGTCCTATTGCTGCCAGCCCTGCTGACCAATTGTAGGAGGAAGTGCTAGGCCAATCAGTGGCTTTGTCAGCGCTCACACCTCCTGGGGCAGGATATATAAACCAGCAGCTTCCCTGGGATTGATCCTCTTTGAAGACTCACTAGCATTCTGTTATGTTAGCTTTCCTTGGATTTGACCATTTGCCTGTTCCCTGACTTTGCCTTTTGCCTTCTGATTTGTACCTGACCTTGCTCTCTAGGTTTAACCTTTGCTTGTCCTGACTCTGCCTTTGGTTTGCTTCCCTTTCGGTTTCTGAGTGCTAGTTTGTCCTTGGTTAATCCTCTGTCTACTGATTTTGCATTTTATCTGCCTTTGTGTAACTGACCTGACCTGTCTGATTTTCTTGACACCTATTGCACTTAGCCCAGTGTAGGTACCTCACCTCAATTAGGGAAGATCGTCCAAGAAAAAAACTGTAAATTCATAAATTTTATACATTGTTTCGCAGTTGGAAAAAGGAGTGAAAAAGTTACAAATTACACATTTACACATACACACACATATATATAATGATGACTGAAATCTGACTACCCTATCTAAATGAGTCAATAATGATCTGGAATGGGTTTAATTTGGTCAAATTGGATTTACAATTTGGTTTATTTTTGGTTACTGTATTTTTTTTATTTTGTATGTATTATTATTAATACATTTTGTTGAATTCTGTACAAGATGGCTAGATTTGTATCATATTGCCTGGAAGTGAAGCGTTACAATTATGTAATCTACATTTCGTGAATCACATGACTGAGAAAATTTGGCGTAATATCTGGTTCAATAAAATGAATATTATTTTAGAAAATCCATGGTTTAACTCTAAAGCAAAGCTAAGAATTGTGCCTTACGTTAATTTTACCAACAGAATAATAATGTGAGCTTGAAAGCCAGAGGGCTTTTGAGATATTTCAATACTTTCTGGGGAATCTATGTAACATAAAACTGAAGGAAAACATCTAATGTCATTGAACAATAAATATCTGTTCTGTCAGTAGCTTACCTTTGAGCTGAGGCCTTGGGATGTTTCTCTTTGAGAATCCTCACCAACGCCACTGTCAGCTGCTTCAATTCCCCCAGGCCACCTGCAGGCAATGGCTGGCCAGCCAATGGTTGTGAAAGTCGTTGATGATTGAAATGACTGGCATCATTTGTAGAAGTCTTAAACATGGAAATGCTTCAATGTCATGCTACATTTACTCATATATATACTAGTCAAAGACACAGTATCACAAATATGGAAAGATTGTGTGAAAAATCAGTACGTTTTTGCACACATTTTTTTCTGCACAGTGCTACAATTACTTTACTGTCTTAAATCATGGAAATATGTTTTCTGTCAATATCAGTCACTGATGAAAAAAATATTTGAATGTATGAACAGCTCATATCTATTTGAGAAGACTCATTTTATTAGTATTAACCCCTTAAGGACTCAGCGCATTTTGGCCTTAAGGACTCAGACAATTTAATTTTAACATTTTCGTTTTTTCCTCCTCGTCTTCTAAAAATCATAACTCTTTTATATTTTCATCCACAGACTTGTATTAGGGCTTGTTTTTTGTGCGACCAGTTGTCCTTTGTAATGACATCACTCATTATATCATAAAATGTATGGCGCAACCACAAAACACTATTTTTGTGGGGAAATTTAAAAGAAAAAACGCAATTTTGCTAATTTTGGAAGGTTTCGTTTTCATGTCGTACAATTTACGGTAAAAATGACATGTGTTCTTTATTCTGAGGGTCAATACGATTAAAATGATACCCATTATTACATACTTTTATATTATTGTTGTGCTTAAAAAAATCACAAACTTTTTAACCAAATTAGTACGTTTATAATCCCTTTATTTTGATGACCTATAACTTTTTCATTTTTCCGTATAAGCGGCGGTATGAGGGCTAATTTTTTGCGCCATGATCTGTACTTTTTTTTTTGATACCACATTTGCATATAAAAAACTTTTAATACATTTTTTATAATTTTTTTTAAATAAAATGTATTAAAAAAGTAGCAATTTTGGCCTTTTTTTTTTTTTTTTACGTTCACGCCGTTCACCGTACGGGATCATTAACATTTTATTTTAATAGTTCGGACATTTACGCATGCGGCAATACCAAATATGTCTATTAAATTTATTTTTTACGCTTTTTGGGGGTAAAATAGGAAAAAACGGACGTTTTACTTTTTTATTGGGGGAGGTGATTTTTCACTTTTTTTTTACTTTTAATTTTACATTTTTTTTTATACTTGAATAGTCCCCATAGGGGACTATTCATAGCAATACCATGATTGCTAATACTGATCTGTTTTATGTATAGGACATAGAACAGATCAGTATTATCGGTCATCTTCTGCTCTGGTCTGCTCGATCTCAGACCAGAGCTGAAGACGCCGGGAGCCGGACAGAGGCAGGTGAGGGGACCTCCGTGTGGCGTTTTGAATGATCGGATCCCCGCAGCAGCGCTGCGGGCGATCAGATCATTCATTGAAATCGCGTACTGCCGTAGATACAGATCAATACAGATCCCGGCATCTGAGGGGTTAATGGCGGACGCCCACGAGATTGCGGGCGTCGGCCATTGCCGGCAGGTCCCTGGCTGCGATCAGCAGCCGGGATCAGCTGCGCATGACACGGGCATCGCTCCGATGCCCGCGGTTATGTACAGGACGTAAATGTATGTCCTGGTGCGTTAAGTACCACCGCACCAGGACGTACATTTACGTCCTGCGTCCTTAAGGGGTTAAAGCTGACCATACATTAGATATGTGACAATATGTTGATTTTGGGGGGACTGGATGAGCGCCTAATGTGTATGGCAACCTCCTAAACCGAAGACAGATGTCAGGGAAAAGAAGGTTTAGGAAGGAGCTCAGCAGACATGTTTGGTGTCCCAGTGCAGGACACATCTGTCTTTCTGACCTATCAGGTGTATGTCACCTTGCGTGTCTGCTCTGGGCCCACTACTCAGGTGTAACAACTTATTGCACTGTAATATATTGTCAAGGCACTTTTATGCTTTATTGTGCCCTAAGGAGTCAACCTATCTGTGCAGAAGGATGCTAAGGGGATCACATGCTTGCGTCAGCCAATCAGGGCTGCAGCCCTGATTCCTCTAAGTCTGCTAGACTGGGAGGAGTTGGTTGTGAGGAGAGAGGAAAAGAAAGTGGAGGTCACCTCTACACCTCTGCTGTGGACCTGTACCTTATAAATGAGGACAGGCCTAAATAATCTAGTTGCAGCACTAATCTGTTCCAGAGCGAGAACACACTTCCCGCAGGATCCCGACAACCAGGTTGTCCATTCCAGTCAGAAGCAAGTCTGCAATGGGGAGAAGAGTCAAGAGAGTCCACAGACCCCATTAGCAAAGAAGAGGATTACAGTAGATAGAAAGCCTCGGGCAGCTCTGGTCCGCAACCCTACAGTCTAAACCTGGTGTCAGTCAGTGTTGATCAGCTTCTAAGTCTCATACAGGCTACACAGTCAAGTCCAGATCAGTCTAAACATAATTCAGCAAGCAAGCTGCTAGTCAGTCAAGATCATAGTGCCCTGAAGAAACTGTGATCCCTACACTCTTCTCCATCGGACTTTGAACTAACTGTTGAACTGTCCCTGTATATTTTGCAAGCTCCTGAGTAAAATGTAGTAGTTTCTGTAACCCTGCATCTGTGGTCGTTATTACCCCAGCACTTGGCACAGGAAGCTTCTACCCTTGGAGTGTGGAGGTCAACACTACCCTGGCATTACAAACCTTTTTCCAGACACATCACCCCAGTTAGCCACCACACATGTATATGTCTAGCTAAACACTGATGCGTGCTTGATTCATCTTCACAAAGGTCAGTCTCTCCACATTTTTCATGGACAGACAAGTCCTCCTTGGGGTTACTATGGACCCCGCTGTACTAAACACCTCCTCTGATGGCACACTACTGGCTGGGCAGGACAGCTTTTCCAGGGCAAACTCTGCTAATTGTGGCCACAAATCAAGTTTGGCAGCGCAGAAGTCCAGTGGATCTTCAAGGTGTGTTGGCATGGTCATGTCAAGGTATGCCACCACCTGCTGGTTCAGGTCCTGCTCCAGGTCTACCTGCTGCTGATGAGTTGCTTCATTATGTGGGTGAAGAAAGCTACTCATCAGCGACTGTAGACTCAGGCTGCTGCTGATGGAGCTGGTACTGCTCCTTCCACCCCACCCCTCCCCAGCAGCCATGGCAGTGGAAGGTTAGCGCAGAGGGCCCCCCGAGTCAGACCTGCGAGAGGATGGACGATGGTGCAGATAGGCATCGGCCAACTGACTACGTAGGATGTCTCTGTAGAAGGTCAGTTTTTCCTCCCTCTCAGTGGGTGTAAAAAAGGCCCCCATTTTGTGCTGGTAGCGAGGGTCCAATAAGGTGGAGAGCCAGAAGTCATCCCGCTGCTGAATGATGACAATTCGTCAGTCACTACGCAAGCAAGTGAGCATGCATCGTGCCACTTGTGCAAGTGACTTGGAGGGACTCCCTGCCTCCATCTCCACTGCATACTGCCATGGTGTGTCTGGGTTCTCTGTCTCGCCTTCCTTATAACCCTCTAGCTCCTCTAGCTGTTCCTGCTCCTCCTTTCCTATCAGATGACTAGAAAAACCGCTCATCTTGTGAAACTTAAACTTTGCTACACTGTGGTTCTCCTCCTCCCGTTCAACCCCCATATGGCTCCATGCCTCCAGTGCCCTGACCAGCCGTCGTTTCCAACACGTGTTGTAGTAGATGAAGCAGTGGAATGACGTTGTTCATACTGTAATCCTGGTGACTGTCTAAGGGAAGTTCACACTGCAGGTTTGGAGAGAAATTTCCGCAAGTAATTCTGCTCGCTTACTCCTCTCCAATTCATTCAGCTGTGAAAAACCCCATAGTGTGTAATTAAATTTCTGCTCCTCAGTTCACACTGAGGAATTTGCGCTAGCGGATTTCTGTCACTGAATTCTGTTCCGCATGAAGAATGAACATGTTCTTTCTTCATGCGGAATTCGCGTCCTAACCCCATAGAACTCAATCTAAAAAAAATTTCAGTCTGCCACACTTCCGGGTGGAATTTGCGCCAATAATGTCTCCTATGCCGCTCTCAATTATGCACTGATTTCTGTGCGGAATGCCATGCGGAATTCCACAAACGGCGCATATTCCGCACGGAAAAAAACGGCAATTTCTGAGCTGATTTTTTCTGCGAGAATTCCTCGCACATATTAATCAGTGTGAACATACCCTAATAGTGTGGCTTCCTCAAAGGGCCTGAGGAAATGGCAGGTGTCACATATGAGCTGCCACTGGTTGACATATCCCCCTGTGCACTTGAATCATCAAGAAATTGGTGATGTCTTTTCTCTGTTCGTATAGTCGGTCCAACATATGGAGGGTGGAATTCCAACGTTGCCGTTCTGACGCTGCAGCTCCAGGAGGGTGTGCTTTGCAGTGTACGAGTGGCTGAAGTGCATGCAAAGTTTCCTTCCCATTGTTAGGATGTCTTGCAAATGGGGGGAACACTTCAAAAACCGCTTGACAATCAGATTGAACACGTGTGCCTTGCAGGGCGCATGGCTCAGGCTTCCTTGTCACAGACCAGACAAGATGTTCTTCCCGTTGTCAGTCAACATGGTTCTCATTTCCATTTTTTGTGGAGTAAGCCATGATTTGATTTCTTCATGAATGACTTAGCAGTTCCTCCCCTGTGGGACTCCATTCGCCAATGCAAACCATGTGAAGAACAGCTTGACACTGTCGTGCTCTGCACACATGGTATGCTGGAGGGGCACTGACTTGTCTGTGCAGTGGAGGCTGAGACATGGTGGAGGATGAGGAGGTGGATTTGCACACTGTCACAGGGCCCATTGCTTGAGAGTGTAGAGGCGGAAGTTGCATGACCTGTCCAAGTTGCTGTTGTGGCTGTGCAGGAATCCCATTCACCCAGTGGGCCGTAAAGGACATGTATTGTCTCTGACTGTAGTTACAGCTCCACAAGTCATCGCTGCCGTGCACTTTGGTACACTTTGTTCCCCCTTCTGTTCCACAGAACTTCACAAATAAATAATGGCTTGGGACTCTCTACCTCGGCTCGGCACAAACCATCAGTTCTCTGAAAGGTGCGGAGTCCACCACCTGAAAAGGGAAGGACTGCAGCACCAGCAACTTGGACAGGAGCACTTACAGCTTCTGCGCCGTTGGATGAGTGGGTGCATACTGTTGTCTCTTGGTCATGGCTTCGCTCATGGATTGCTGGTGAAATGACTGAGTCAAAGTAGGAGCAGCAGGAGCATCTGGAGCGACAGAAGATGGGTATGACACACAGCTCCCTTTGGCTGAGGTGGTGGAGCCTTGGCTGGCTGAAACGGGGAGTGCCGTGCCACTGGGTGATGCAGCAGGCTGGATCACCACATCAGAGCCACAGTTCTCCCAGGCCGCTTTATGGTGATGCTGCATAATTTGACGCAGGGCCATGGTGCCACAGGTGACGCACAGGTGATGCGCTGCACCGTCTGCCGACACATCTTACATGTTAACCTCCACCAGATGCTTGATGAAAAACTGTAACACCGCAGAGTAGCTGATTTTTCCACCAACAGTCCGTACTGATGGACTGCTACTGCTGCCGAAAGGTAGGCTGCAACAAAGCAGGTGGCCTATACCGGGCACATTTGGCTCCAGACTTTCCACTTTCGCCACCATGCTGACTCTCAACCATGCTACCACCTTTCTGGCTCAGCTGCTGCCTCACGGGCCACCTGCAATACTCTTCTCCTGATGAAGATGAAGCCCCTTCTGCACCCAGCTCCCAAAAGGGATTGGCTTCATCATCATCGAGTTGTGTCTGCATGTCACTGATGTCCTCCTCAGGTTCCTCAACAGTGTCTGCTTCAGGAGCCTGAACGTTCGCAACACCACCTCCCATGCCACTCTCCTCATAACTATTTGCCCACCTAGCGGAGGAAGCAGCGGATGTCTCCTTCACTTCTTGGCTTGGCAGTAGCTGCTGACTGTCCTCTATTAGATTGTACTCACTAAATAGTGGAGCTGAACCCACGGCATAAGATACTTCTGTAGGGGAGGAAACAGCATAGGACAGAGGCATTGGGAGGACAGGGATGCTCCCGGGCCATGCCAACTTAGGGTTGTGTCTGAGGAACCCACCGACTGTTGACTGGGGGTGTCAGATATCACTTGTGATGAAGTGGTTGACTGTGCTAACCAATCAATGACGGCAGATGGGTTGCTGGTCGAGACACGGCCGCTAGCTGATACCGGGAGCTCAGGCCTCTCGCTGCGATTCCTGCTGCCACTCGCCTCTAGTCTGCTGCGACCTCTGCCAGATGAATTAAGGCCTCTGCCACTCCTCTGTGCACGTTCTGGTACTTCCCTGCCTGACATACTTAGTGCATATATGATGGGAGTACAACACGCTTCACTACACTTAAACCAGTATTTGTGTACAACACCAGCCGGTGTGTACATTTGGCTGGCCTTTCACAGTATTTAGGCCCTTAAGACTTTAACAGTGGTGTTGCTCGCGAATATTCGCAATGCAAATTTTATTCGCGAATATCGCATAATTGCGAATTCGCGAACATTGAACACCACTTAGATGTACTTATGGACAATGTACTTATGGAAGGACAATGCGCTCCAGTATGCTTAAAACAGTATTTGTGTACAACACCAGCTGGTGTGTACCTTTGGCTGGCATTTCAAAGAATCTAGGCCCTTACAAGTTTAGAGCATATGAGGGACGAGATTCCCGTACTGAATCCCCAGAATGTTCCCCCACTCTGGGTGTTAGCTGGAAACTCGTTTGGGACCTTGTGCACCCATTGCTGGATAAGGGTTATACCAGCATCCCTCTGTTCACATCCCTTGCCACCAGATCCACATCCGCTTGTGGGACCGTGCGGAAGAACCAGAGAGGTCTCCCTCTAAATTTTATCCAGACACCTATGTCCAAGGGTGAGTCCCGTGCCCTTAACCATGAAAACCTGTTGCTGGTCAGGTATAAGGATAAGAGGGATGTCCTTATGCTGACTATACATCATGGTAACGACAGCTCACCTGTTCCTGTGCGAGGTACCACAACAACGGTCCTCAAGCCTGATTGTAGTCTGGACTACAATCAGTATATGGGGGGAGTTGATCTCTCTGTTCAAGTCCTCAAGCCATACATGGCCATGCGGAAAACTTGGGTATGGTACAAAAAAGTTGCTGTCTACTTGGTACAGATTGCCATGTACAATCCTTTTGTATTGTCCCAGTACGCTGGCAACACAGGGACATTCCTCCAGTTCCAAGAAGAAGTCCTAAGGGCCCTGATCTTTGGCGAGTGGGAAAGAGCAGGCCGGAATTCCCAAGAAACTGTGACTATAGGTGCCAGGATTGTCCCAGGCCAACACTTTTCAGGAGAGGTCCCCCACACTGGAAAGAAGGGACGATCCCAGAAAAAATGCAGAGTGTGTCACAGGAGGGGGATGCGGAAGGACACCACCACTCAGTGTGACACTTGCCCCGATTATCCAGGCCTCTGCATTAAAAACTGCTTCAGGGAGTATCACACTTCCATGTAGTACTACCTTTTCCCTTTTCATTTTAATTTTCCATAATTTGACCCCAATGTACCAAGTACAGAGTGCATTCCAAGTTTTAACCCCATAAACCACTAAATTGCCCCAAAAAATGTTTCATAAAAAAAAATAAACTGATAAGACGTCTGGGGGTATTTTTTCCAAAAATGGGTCATGGGTCACTGAGTCACTATCATCAGGGACTTTTTATGTTGCCTCAAATGCGCAGGGCTCTCTCTCCACCTGAGTGGGGTGTGCAATTGAGGCAACAGGTTAGGGATGGCCACACACATCACATTCCCAGAATGATGATTCAGAGCATAGGGTTTGCGGTGGGCATATTTTTTTGTTTTGGATATGCTCTGGGTCATCATTCTGGGAACATAACCTGTTTTATGATTTTACGTCCCACTGTACCCCATTTCAGTTATTTAACCCATGTAATGCTCCTTGAGGGGGGGGGCCCGCTGTTCTGGCTCAATATGCAGCTATGTAAAAGCTCAAGGCCCCTGACTGCGCTCCTGCTCTTCCGAGACCAGTGTGCACCCGCAGAGCTGTTTACGCCCAGATATGAGGTATGTCCTTACTCCAAAGAAATGTACTTACAAATTTACACTGACATTTTCTCCTGTTACCACTTGTGAAAATGAAAAAATTGGGGTAACCCCAGCATTTTAGTGTAAAAAAATCAAAATTTTCCTTTTCACATCCCACTTTAATGAACTTTTATCAAACACCTGCGAGGTGTTAAGGTTCACTGTACCCCTTGTTATGTTCCTTGTGGGGTGTAGTTTCCAAAATAGTATGCCATATGTTAGTTTTTTTTTTTTTTTTTTGCTGTGATGCACCATAAGGGCTTCCTAAATGCGACATGCCCCCCAAAAACAATTTCAGCAAAATTTGCTTTCCAAAAGCCAAATGTGACTCCTTCTCTGAGCATTGTAGTTCGCCTGCAGTGCACTTGACATCCACACATGGGATATTTCCATACTCAGAAGAGATGGGTTTACAAATTTTGGGGGACATTTTCTCCTATTACCGCTTGCAAAAATGTAAAATTTGGGGGAAAACCAGCATTTTAGTGAAAAAATGAATCATTTACACATCCAACTTTAACTAAAAGTCATCAAACACCTGTGGGGTGTTAAGGCTCAGTGTACCCCTTGTTATGTTCCTTGAGGGGTGTAGTTTCCAAAATAGTATGCCATGTGGGATTTTTTTTTGCTGTCCTGGCACCATAGGGGTTTCCTAAATGCGATATACCCCCCAAAAAACCATTTCAGAAAAACTCACTCTCCAAAATCCTACTGTCGCTCCTTCCCTTCTGAGCCCTCTTGTCCACCCACAGAGCACTTGACATACACATATGAGGTATTTCCTTACTCGAGAGAAATTGGGTTAGACATTTTAGGAAGATTTCTTTCCTTTTACCCCTTGTAAAAATTCAAAAACTGGGTCTTCAAGAACATGCCGGTGTGAAAAATGAAGATTTAGAATTTTCTTCTTCAATTTGCTACTATTCCTGTGAATCACCTAAAGGGTTAACAAACCTTTGGAATGTCATTTTGAATACTTTGAGGGGTGCAGTTTTTATAATGGGGTAAATTATGGGGTATTTCTAATAAGAAGGCCCTTCAAATCCACTTCAAAACTGAACTGGTCCCTGAAAAATTTAGATTTTGAAAATTTTGTGAAAAATTGGAAAATTGATGCTATACTTTGAAGCCCTCTGATGTCTTCCAAAAGTAAAAACATGTCAACTTTATGATGCAAACATAAAGTGGACATATTGTATATGTGAATAAACATATAATTTATTTGGAATATCCATTTTCCTTATAAGCAGAGATCTTCAAAGTTAAAAAATCTAATTTTGGAATTTTTCACCAAGAAAGGATGAAAGTATTGACAAAATTTTACCAATAACATAAAATAGAATATGTCAGGGAAAAACTATCTCGGAATCAGAATGAAAAGTAAAAGCATCCCAGAGTTATTAATGCTTAAAGTGACAGTGGTCAGATGTGCAAAAAATGGCCGGGTCCTTAAGGTGAAAATGGGCTGGGTCCTTAAGGGGTTAATGCTCAGTTTTACTGTTAGCACATTAAACATCAGAATACTTCCACAGATAACTATCCACAGTCATTGAGCTTTTACTCATGTTTACACATTGTTTTTAATTAAAAATATTCGTCTCCACTTTTATCCTTATTTCCTGTCAGTGGAATGAATCACTTAAGTGTAGTTGTGTCATCTTTTCCAGCATTCTGTAATTATTCAGTCTGTCAAAACCATAAAAGACAGGGCAGTTAGCATAATGGTTTTGTGTAATGTTTCTTTTCATTAATGTATGGCCACCAAAAAAGTTAAATGTAGCACTAATGTGCTTGTAAATACTTAAAGGTACACATGAGTGCCAATGACCTTGAAGATGAGTAAAAACAGCAATAATGCACTATTATGAATATATATATATATATATATATATATATATATACACACACACAATCAGCAATAACACTAAAACCACTTGCCTTATATTGTGCACAGCCCATTTCTTGTTTTCATATTACCAAAACAGCTGACCAACATGGATTCCACAAGACCTTACAAGAATTCTGTGGTATCTGGCACCAAAACATTATCAGAAGATAATTTAAATGGTCACTGTTGTTTCCAACAACTTTCCTCCATGTTTGTAAATCCCTTTTATTTCAATTTAAAATAAAAAATCGTTTTACCCTCAAAAACATCTCTAGAGAATCCTGTCTTTAGTAACAGCTAGATTAGGATGGAGCTCAAGAAGTGGGGTGGGACTAAGAAAGTACCTTAAAGCTAGCCAGTCTGCCTGGGCAGCTTTCCTTTGTGTAAATACCAGTGTCCCTACTGCTGTACGTGCATAGTGCTGCAGTGTAATCTTTCCCTACCCCCTCCATTTTTCTTATCAGTATAAGTAGCAGCAGGAGAAGTTTAGTGCTTAGTGTAACCCCATCCTTGCTGTGCTGCTGTTTCTTTAATTTCTGCTTGCGTAGCACCTCGCAAAACCAGTGCATCAGTTCTTTGCACACATGTCATCTATAGTTGTGTACTGTGTAAATTCTGCCAATGCATTGTGCAGCCTGTTCAGTGCACTTAGGCCATGTTCACACATAGGAATTTCCATGCCAGATTCCACACTGAAATTCGGCGCAGAGATTCCACTGCAGCAGAGTCTCCTTGAATTTAACTGGATTCTGCTGCACTGTGCACGGCGGAATTGTCGTGCCAGATGTTTCCTCCTGGTGGCAAATTACTTAGAGGGGGTTCTACCTACTGGAGGCAAACTACCCACATAGAGGTCCTTCCTACTGGGAGAAAACTACCTACCTACAGATGCAAACTACTAATGGGGTCGGGTCTTACCTACAGATGCAACTACTAATGGGGTGGGGTCCTACCTACAGGGGGACCTACCTGCAAGACGGATACCCTTATACTAGGGAAAACTGCTTAATGGGAGCACTTATCCACTGAAGCAAACTACCTACAGGGGGTTCCACCTTCAGGTTGCAAGATCCTACCTAGAGGACAGAAACTACCTAAAGGGGGAACTACATCTAGGCTTAAACTGTCTGTCAGGGAGGCCTACCTACAGGGGGTCCTGCCTAAGAGCATGTTGGAAGTCAACATTGACCCCACTAGTTTATGATGGACTCAAATACAATGAAGAAGATAATGAATAAGACTATGGACTGTCATGGATGTAATTCTGTACGATGCCAGCAAGATAGTGGTGGTTGATTCAACAACCTGATCCCACAAGTCATTTGCTTTCATCTGCTCATAAAACCATAAAAACCAGCCCCTGCGGTGTTGGACACAATGGGCTGTGCATTTGTGCTGGAGTAATCATCCTGTCAGCCTACCAAGGTGTGGTTCTCAAGGAAGCTTGGATGCACAGCTGTCAACACACCATGGAACAACAAAGAAGATCCCACACTCAAGAAGACATCAAATGACAAGGACTGATTTCAATGCAAATAAAGCACCTATAGGACAACATTCAACAACCTTGTTTGCAGATTGTCAAGGAACTGTTCTGATTGGCAATGGAGATGTCTTGGGTTGGGCAATGTATGGGTTATGGGTTTGGATGAATGCTATATATTTTTCTTATAGGATGATGAGAGCACTTCCTACCCCATTCCTACCCCCCTTTCTCTTCTTCTTGTACCCCTATCCCTTAATTAGTTAGGATTCCTCTTTATATTTGTATACCTTGTAATAAACTCCCATAAAGATCCAATTGTCCTCAATCATTTAGTAAGGCACCCCTGAAACAAAGCAGTTTCTACAGAGTGTGACCTCTCTCCCGGGGGAAACTTCCTAATGGGGACAACCAGTCTGCCTAATGAAGGAAACAAAACTACTTCTCCCCAACCCACCTAAACATTCCACCAACTAATTTACCTACACACTTTAATTTGCAGGACACCAAGGTAGCACACAGTTACAGTTTGGGGCGCTATGAACAGGAAAAAGGATAGGAGGTTGCTGGAGAAGTGCAGGAGCCTAAGATTGCTAATAGAGGGCCTATGTTAGTTGAGGGGCACTTAATAGTTTAATGGCTCCATATGCTAGAAACCCTTAATCTAGCCCTAGCCAAAAGCCATGCAACGAAAAATTTTGCCTCAGTCTCTGTAGTATTCCCCCTGCATCGGGCAAGCACTAGTCTGCCTACAAGTGTGTAGGCTTTTTATAACCCCCTGTGTGTTTCTCCACTGCCTCAGACAAAGCACAAATACACCAAATTTGTAAAGTTTTTGTGCTTCCTTTTCCCTGTGTGTGTGTCCCCACTGCCCTAAGCAATCGGTTTCTTTAGAAGATAGTGGCTTTTTTGTGACCCCTTTTGTGTCCTGCCTATGCACATTTTTCTTCCTGGCTTTTACAACTGGTAGTCTATCAGTGAACAAAACACTGGCCCAGATTTATTATTGCAAATGCACCAGAATTTTGGAGCCAAAAACTGTCTTACCATTTACTATGCATTTTCACTCTTTTTCGACAGTTTTCTGCCTCATCTGAAAAAGGGGTGTGTTCTTGGTAAAAAGGTATGTGGCTTCCTGTGGAAGGTGCATGACTTTAGATACATCAAAAACAAAAACAACTTTAGAAACACTTGACATAGCTTGAAAGGCCATTTTGATACTGTGGATGAATCTTTCAGCCAAACCATTAGTAGATTGACAATATAGTCTAGATGTAATGTGCCGTATTCCATTTAACCTTAAAAACTTTTGGAATTGTTACCCACATACTGGGGACTATTGCCACTAACAACCTGTTCTAGTAAAAAGTCCCCTCAGTGCATAATTTTTTTCTGCAGAATTAAGAGGCTAAGAAGCAAAAGCTACTGATCGTTCAATTCCATAGTTTATTATATGGGGGAATACTGCACCAATATCATAGGGTGAAGCATCACAAGCTACTTTGATGGGCAAGTTTGGGTCAAAGTGTGTCAGTTCTATATCTGATATAGGTAGTAGTGACAGCAGACACAGACTTGACTTACTGGAAGGACTGTAGATTGGAGGCCTTCCAGGTGCTGGACACTAGCACTGAGATCAATGGTGTTTGCTGGTCTCAGTAAAGTGATGGAAGAGATAAGAGCAAAAGAGAGGATTGTAATGGAGAGAGAGAGAGAAACAGAGAGACATAGAAAGAGAGAGAGAAGAGAGAGAAACAGAGAGAGAGAAGAGATAGGCAAAGGTAAAGAGAGAGAAGTGGGAAAGAGAGCGAAAGAAAGAGAGAGAAGAAATAGGGAGAAAGAAGAGAGAGAGAGAGAGAGAGAGAGAGAGAGAGAGAGAAAGAGAGAGAGAGAATCAATGTGCACATACTACAAAAGGCAACCAACTCTGTCCCCATATAGTACTATTGTCCCCTTTATTGCCCTACATAGTACTGATGTCCCCCATACTGCTGCCATAGAGATACTGAGGTCCCCCATACTTCACCATATGGTACTGAGGCCACCCATACAGTCCCCATATACTACTGAAGTCCCCTATACAGTCCCCAAACAGTACTGAGCTCTCTATTAAATACCAAGGTCCCCAACACTGCCCCTCCCCCAATATATTACTAGGAACCCCCCACATCCCTGTTAATAGTACTGAGGTCCACCACACTGCCCCTATATAGTACTCAGGTCCCCCACACTGCCCTATATAGTACTAAGGTCCCCCATACTGTCCCCACATGTCGCAACTGTCGCAACATGAAAAAACGAAAACAATAAAACCACTCACCTATCACACCACTCCCTGCCAGTTCTCTCCTTTTCTCTGACATTCTGGTACAAGCAATGTGGGAACAAGATGCTACCTGCACCAGTAGTCTCAGCACCCTCTGTTAAGTAACAGAGTCCAATTTTGTGTGCATCTCAAAAAATGCTGCACTGCGCTCATCTGGGGATCTGAGATCTGATTTGTCTCGGATCTGTGGATGGGTCCCACTTGTCTGCAACTGGGAGTGTGATTGTTATTCTCCTGGCACAATAGTTGATCGCTAAGGAGCCCATCACCCATGAGGACTAGGGGGTCTGGTGAACCAAGCAATTCCCCTCTAGCAGAACAGCCTCTACATGCTCTAAAATATGGGTCCTTTATTTCATATAAGCTAGTTAGTTAGGGTATAAACTATTATCTACATCTCATGCCCTCCCTCCCCCCAAAAAATTGTGTTTACACAGTGAAATGACCAAACGTATTAATTTGCAAGTATCTAGACAAATAACACTGACACTGCACATGCAGCCATAATAACCTGTTTCTGAAGTGCACTTGATGGAAATCACTCTCATACCTTGGAAAAAAAAATGTAGCCCCTGATTTCCAAGCCCCATAACTGTCCAGAGTTATTCCTTCCTCTGAAGAACAAATATCAGTATTTGAGTTACACAGCTGTCAAAAGAAGATTGACACTTGGCATGTGTGTCTTAGGGAAAAGAGATGCTTAGAGAAAAGAAGAAGTGTCTCAGCTTTGCACATTATGTCTCTAGTCTTTATCTTTTATTTTTTTGACATGTTTCATATCAGCCAGTGCTCAATTCATAGTGACAATTAGATCACCAAGGTCCAAACTGTAGCCTAGAAAACCCAATGCTTTCATAGGTATTGTTCCAAGACTATCAAAACTTTATATATGGAATGCATGTATACTAAATATATATATACTACACTGTTTCTAATTCTTTTTTACATAAAGCTACCCCATCAGGAAAAAGGCCACTAACCCGCCTTTCTACAAACTAAGTATAAAAAGGACTAATACACAATCCCCCCCACAAAAAATGTAATTCTGATCCTAGCCCCAAATTTACTCTCCCTTGCAACAGATAAAGGAAGTTCTCCTAATTCTGGATCATGGTTGATATGTTCCTCTGTTATTCCTGTTGGAATAAGTACAGCTCCCAGCATCCTCCACCAATCAGCTGTTAAAAGGGTTGCAGCACTTTATTGTCTATTCCTGCTCAGGTACTATTCACTTTAATAAACACAAATCTAGTCTAAGAAAGGATCCTTGGGAAATCATCAAATTGTAGATTGTCCGATAGTACTGCAATCTTGTATAGGCCGCCATTGTTTAATTGGTAGTTGTCAGACCCCAAGATAAGGCATTAGAGGCTAAAACTTCATGTAAAAAAAAAACAAGTCTTTGTTCTGATTGACAATGTTCTGTCTAGTCATACTTTTCTGGCATGAGAAAGGCCCTATCAGGCTAAAACATTACCAATTTGCCATTTGATGAAGCTGTGTTAGTCAAGTAGAGAGTCTACCAGAATCCAGGTGATGTGGAATGCATCTGAATACAAAAATGTTTGCAGTTGGATGCCCAAAAAATGTGAATTCCAGTTCACTATGAATCTGGTGGACTCTCTACTTCATTAGCACATGCAACCAGTTTGGGATTTCTGGCCTACTGATCTGCATCCCTACACTATAGGGTATGATATATTAGGCCAACACTGGAGTTGCTGGACCCTCTGTTTTTGTAATTCTTTTAAGCTGTGGCACTCTAAGTGCTCTAGCTAGTTGGCCCTTATAGATTGACATTCGTTTGCAGAGCCTATTACATGGTTTGGGGGTGGCACAAGAGATTGCTGGATCTTTTTTTGTGGCCCATTGCTATTAGACAAGGAGATATGCTGCCAATGATGTTTTGATGGATCAAAACATCTCAATCAGCCAACAATGGTTGATCACTAGACTATTACACCTTGCCCCTTCTGCTGATAATCACCCTGCTTAACAGGGCCCTAGGATTAAGCAAAAGCTTTTGTGGTGGCGGGGTGTGAGGTGTAGGGCAGATGTTACCCTAGGGGCAGATGGCATTAACCCCTTGTATTCGACGCTAGGGCATGGTTCAGCCTATAACCACCTGAAGGTATACCGCTGGATCCTGGGCTAGGCATGGGGGCCATAAAGATTCCGACGCCAAGTTACGGACAATGGTAGCTTTACTGAGGGTAGACAGTTGTTAAAGTCTATACAGTTCAGTCAGGGCCCAAAGGAGTGACCAGTGACTCAGACCTTAGGGGTTGCTGGGACCTGTAGTAGGATTAGACAATTTGGTGCAGGCAATGTTGCTTGACAATTTGACAGAAACTGACTTGACTGATGATGGACAATGCTGCAGGCTTAGCGTACTTGCACTTGACTGTGGCTGCAGAACTTGACTTGAGGCCTCCAATACTCTGGACACACACTAGGAATGACTGACCTCAGCAAAGACTTGGTGCAAAAAACAAAGCTAGCTTCAGCCAGGGCTTATATGGGGGGGAGACTAGGAGGGAGCCCATAGGTCACTCTTGGGGTCAGCTGGTCACTGATACTTCCTGGGTAACAATCACATGGTATATCACATGGTATAACTCTTAAAGTGATAACACATTTTATACAGTACAACATATTTACAATAGGGAAACTAATGCAGGGGGCCCTGGGGACACTGAAGGATGCTCCCTGACAGGGCAGTGAAGGTACAAGGTAACACCTTCCATACGGGCCACCACAAACTCCCTCTCTTAATTAAAGTCACCCTCAATGCCCATCCTGGAGGGCAGAGGACTGAAGTGGCCACTGGGGCCTAGTGACAGTTCCTGGGGCATTTATGCACAATGTCCTTCTCAGGACTGGATTACAAAACAAGGTAATGATGAGTCCATGTTGCATGGTGAATGTCCAAACATGCTCTTGTATTTTAGGATAGTAACATGTGGGGTTGACGAACCTTCTAGCTGCATTAGCAACACACTCCTAAGACAATACAATACAAGTTGCGGATTGGGTTGCCTGAAGCTATCTGCCCAATGCCTTGGCTGCTCGGGCCCACCTATATTGAAACTCTTCTCCCCAGAACTCTACACAATGTTACACCATACAACAGTGTTACCTTTACTTTTAGCAATCTTGTCACTCTATGTGCATTATCTAAACTTCGGGTGAACCCTCTAGCCAGTAGAGTAACCTGTGCACGCGGTCAGAAAAAAGGTTAGACAGCTATATACTCTAGACATGGGTGGACTGGACAATATACAAGGCTACAGTACTAATCTAGACATTGACATGTGACTAGACTAAATTAGTAATAAGAATACTGACTATTGTCACGATTCGGCTTCCAGGTAGTGGATCCTCTGTGTCAGCGAGGGAATGGCGTGGACCGTGCTAGTGGACCGGTTCTAAGAGGCTACTGGTGTTCACCAGAGCCCGCCGCAAAGCGGGATGGTCTTGCTGCGGCAGTAGCAACCAGGTCGTATCCACTAGCAACGGCTCAACCTCGCTGACTGCTGAGAAGGCGTGGGACAGAAGGACTAGGCAGAGGCAAGGTCAGACGTAGCAGAAGGTCGGGGCAGGCGGCAAAGTTCGTAGTCAAGATGGATAGCAGAAGTTCAGGTAACACAGGCTTTGGACACACTAAACGCTTTCACTGGCACAAGGCAACAAGATCCGGCAAGGGAGTGCAGGGGCAGTGAGCAGATATAGTCTGGGAGCAGGTGGGAGCCAATTAAGCTAATTGGGCCAGGCACCAATCATTGGTGCACTGGCCCTTTAAGTCTCAGAGAGCTGGCGCGCGCGTGCCCTAGAGAGCGGAGCCGCGCGCGCCAGCACATGACAGCAGGGGACCGGGACGGGTAAGTGACCTGGGATGCGATTTGCGAGCGGGCGCGTCCCACTGTGCGAATCGCATCCCCAACGGCCATGACAGTGCAGCGCTCCCGGTCAGCGGGACTGACCGGGGCACTGCGGGGAGAGAGACGCCGTGAGCGCTCCGGGGAGGAGCGGGGACCCGGAGCGCTAGGCGTAACAGTACCCCCCCCCTTAGGTCTCCCCTTTTCTTTGTCCGGTAACTGCCTCCCCTGGGATGAGGACACCGGGAAAGAATGGAGGGTTTCCTCAACGGCAGGCAGTACAGCAGGAGTGGGAATGGGGAGGGAGGGCAGAGGGCGAAGCCTGGCACGGGGCAGTGTGACACCAGGACGGGGGCCATGAGGAGGCACTGAGGCTTGCCTGATGGGACTGGGAGGGGGGGAGAGGCACTTCCTATGGCAGGCAGAGTCCCAGTTCTTGATCTCCCCGGTGGTCCAATCAAGGGTGGGAGAATGAAGCCGGAGCCATGGCAGACCGAGGAGGACCTCAGAGGTACAGTTGGGAAGGACGAATAACTCAATCCTTTCGTGGTGGGGTCCAATACACATCAGGAGGGGTTCTGTGCGGTAACGCACGGTGCAATCCAATCTGACTCCGTTGACCGCGGAAATGTAGAGCGGCTTGACGAGACGGGTCACCGGGATGCGGAATTTATTCACAAACGACTCCAAAATAAAATTCACAGAGGCACCAGAGTCCAAGCAGGCCACGGCTGAGAGGGAGGAGTTGGCTGAAGGAGAAATCCGCACGGGCACCGTGAGATGTGGAGAAGCAGACGTAGAACCAAGAGACGCCACACCCACGTGAGCTGGGTGCGTGCGTGCGTTTCCCAGACGTGGAGGACGGATAGGGCAATCCACCAAGAAATGCTCGGTACTGGCACAGTACAGACAGAGATTTTCTTCCCTACGGCGATTCCTCTCTTCCTGGGTCAGGCGAGACCGATCCACTTGCATGGCCTCCTCGGCGGGAGGCCCAGGCGTAGACTGCAAAGGATGCTGTGGGAGAGGTGCCCAGAGATCTAAGTCTTTTTCCTGGCGGAGCTCTTGGTGTCGCTCAGAAAAACGCATGTCAATGCGGGTAGCCAAAAGGATGAGTTCTTGCAGGTTGGCAGGAATCTCTCGTGCGGCCAGCACATCCTTGATGCGACTGGATAGGCCTTTTTTAAAGGTCGCGCAGAGAGCCTCGTTATTCCATGATAACTCGGAAGCAAGAGTACGAAATTGGATGGCGTACTCGCCCACTGAAGAATTACCCTGGACCAGGTTCAACAGGGCAGTCTCGGCAGAAGAAGCTCGGGCTGGCTCCTCGAAGACACTCCGGACTTCAGCGAAGAAGGACTGGACTGTGGCTGTGGCAGGATCATTGCAGTCCCAGAGCGGTGTGGCCCAAGACAAGGCCTTTCCTGAAAGAAGGCTTACTACGAACGCCACCTTAGACCGTTCTGTAGGAAACAAGTCCGACAACATCTCCATATGCAGGGAACACTGAGACAAAAATCCACGGCAGAGTTTAGAGTCCCCATCAAATTTGTCCGGCAGGGACAAGCGGAGGCTAGGAGCGGCCACTCGCTGCGGAGGAGGTGCAGGAGCTGGCGGAGGAGATGGTTGCTGCTGTAGCAGAGGCAGAAGTTGCTGTAACATGGCGGTCAACTGCGACAGCTGCTGTCCTTGTTGGGCAATCTGCTGCGATTGCTGAGCGACCACCGTGGGAAGGTCAGCGAGACTTGGCAGCGGCACCTCAGCGGGATCCATGGCCGGATCTACTGTCACGATTCGGCTTCCAGGTAGTGGATCCTCTGTGTCAGCGAGGGAATGGCGTGGACCGTGCTAGTGGACCGGTTCTAAGAGGCTACTGATGTTCACCAGAGTCCGCCGCAAAGCGGGATGGTCTTGCTGCGGCAGTAGCAACCAGGTCGTATCCACTAGCAACGGCTCAACCTCGCTGACTGCTGAGAAGGCGTGGGACAGAAGGACTAGGCAGAGGCAAGGTCAGACGTAGCAGAAGGTCGGGGCAGGCGGCAAAGTTCGTAGTCAAGATGGATAGCAGAAGTTCAGGTAACACAGGCTTTGGACACACTAAACGCTTTCACTGGCACAAGGCAACAAGATCCGGCAAGGGAGTGCAGGGGCAGTGAGCAGACATAGTCTGGGAGCAGGTGGGAGCCAATTAAGCTAATTGGGCCAGGCACCAATCATTGGTGCACTGGCCCTTTAAGTCTCAGAGAGCTGGCGCGCGCGCGCCCTAGAGAGCGGAGCCGCGCGCGCCAGCACATGACAGCAGGGGACCGGGACGGGTAAGTGACCTGGGATGCGATTCGCGAGCGGGCGCGTCCCGCTGTGCGAATCGCATCCCCAACGGCCATGACAGTGCAGCGCTCCCGGTCAGCGGGACTGACCGGGGCGCTGCGGGGAGAGAGACGCCGTGAGCGCTCCGGGGAGGAGCGGGGACCCGGAGCGCTAGGCGTAACAACTATACTGGACTATAGGTGACATAACTTTTATTCATGGCACTACAGCTTAATCTCTGTACCTCACTGGAAGTTGTCATGGCGGTTTGGCAATATACTGTAGATTGCCATGAATAAAACACTGTACACTTTAGCCATTTCTGTACAAACACATCATACACATTTTATTACAGCACAACAACATAAGTATTTACTCGTGCAAAAATTATGGGCAAAAATATATTACTCTGATGATATATACAGATTTTCATTGTACCGTTCTACAGTTCAGGGTCCATTTTAAGTCCTCAGTAAAGGGTCACGGCTAAAAGCCGGGCAGGGACACTTACACATGTGGTTACAGGTATTCTTCTTGAACGTTGCAGGAACCTATAAACAACAACAATGCTTTAGCATAAAACACAGTTAGTCTCATGACTCAATAGTAGGAAACATCTTGCAGTCTTCAAACACTGTGGCCTGGCAACTTTCCATCCCAATCTAGACGGTCACCTTGCTTTCTAGGCTTGGACATGTACCTAGGACCATGAGGCTGTGCCCCCTCCATGGGGCTGACATGAGTATCTCACGACACATGGGACAAACTGGAATCACTGATGGTCGGGCTTACTGTGACCACCACTTGTACAGCAGCAACTTGCGCCACTGGGGGGGTCAAGTGTAGGTGCTGTTGGGCCAGCCAAACCTCCTCCTCAGCAGGAGTAGGCCAAGGCACTTTGGTTGGTGCCCGTTGGTTAGGCAAACCTCCTCAACCACAGGATTAGGCCTGGGCCCATCTGTCGACGACCCTCAACGCAGATACTTGGGGTCCATGTCAGGTGACTCAGGATACCATTCTGCTTGGACGACTTTCCCCTTGACACTTGGTAGCAGGAGACCAAATGGATCTGAATCCCAATCTTCAGAGCGGAAGTAGGCAAAGGGAATTTGTGTTGGATTCTTGGGCCTAGTGATGGCTGCTGCCCATTCCCCTCGCAGGTTCTGTACCGGGGTATACTCTATAATCTCCCCGCTCTCAAGGGAGTGTAAAGGTGGAGGAGGTAGTCTCTCTTCACCACTCTCCTGTTGACTAGAGTAGTACCACCGTGGTGACAGTCCATTAGTGTGCCATACCCTCTCACTCTGTCGAACTTGATGACTGTGGCCTTCCGCCATTCGGCTCTCCCTCTCGGGGGTTGTTCTAGCCTTCTTATGTACAAGGCTTCAAGAATCTTAGTGTCCGGCTGCTGTACTTGACGTACTTCATAAGGCATGATTTTAGAGCCATACTCCCTTCTCTTCTGCTCCCTTAAAGGGGTATTCCAGGAAAAACTTTTTTTATATCAACTGGCTCCAGAAAGTTAAACAGATTTGTCAATTACTTCTATTAAAAAAATCTTAATCCTTTCAGTATTTATCAGCTACTGAAGTTGTGTTGTTCTTTTCTGTCTGGCAACAGTGCTCTCTGCTGACACCTCTGCTTGTCTCAGGAACTGCACAGAGTAGAAAAGGTTTGCTATGGGGATTGGCTTCTAAACTGGGCGGTTCCCGAGACAGGTGTCATCAGAGAGCACTTAGACAGAAAAGAACAACTCAAATTCAGCAGCTCATAAGTACTGAAAGGGTTAAGATTTTTTAATAGAAGTAATTTACAAATCTGTTTTACTTTCTGGAGCCAGTTGATATATAAAAAAAAGTTTTTTCCTGGATAACCCCTTTAACTCTTCCATTTAACCTTCCGTTTAACCTTCTCACCCTGAGCAGTTAGGTCAGAAGGATGGAAGGGGTAGAAAACGCGGCCTCGGCCGACTCCTCTGTGTAGATCTCCACCCAGGATCCCAATCCGGTGGTGGGGTGACAGCCTCACCGGCGACAGATCTCTTGAAGACTTCGGCGAACCTTCCGCTGGGTTTGCAGGCCAGTCTCCGTCCTTGGGCAGTGGAACTTGATAGCAGGCCTCCTCGGCCCCAATAGAGATCTTCTGTAGACGGTCCGCTAACTCCTAGAACATGTGCACCGAGGCCGCGTCGACTCTCCGGGCCTTCGGCACCGGAGAGTCGACTGCACGAGTAGTCTGCTGCACATTCGCCATCTTCTTGCTCTCACCAGGTACTTTCGCAAGACTGAAGAGGTCTGGCACTGCTCCGCTTCTTATACCTATACCGGTGTCCAGCAAAATGGCCAACAGCCAGAACTTCGTTGTCAGCAGGGCCTGGGACCAGAATTGACTCAGTGGTGCATCCTCTTCTTCCGCTCCCCCGGCAACAAGGGGCAGACCTTTCGAGTTGAATTTAGGACTAGGAACTGCGACTTGGCTTCCATGCCCAGGGGCACACTTTTCTTCCAACAGATTAACCCTTTCAGGTATGGCGGTAGACATCTTGGCACATAACATTGCTTCAGTACGGATTTTGCACATAGTGGGAGAGATTTATCAAAACCTGTGCAGAGGAAAAGTTGCCCAATTGTCCATAGCAACCAATCAGATCATTTCTTTCATTTTTAACAAGGCCTCTGCAAAATAAAAGAAGTGATCTGATTGGTTGCTACGGGAAACTTGGCAACTTTTCCTTTGCACAGGTTTTGATAAATCGCCCTCAGTGTTCACAAATTTAGGATTATTCTCAATAGCAGATAACAGTTTTTTCTTCACCTCCCCCTCTATTTCACAAACGCCTTGGGTAAAACACTTTCCACTGAAAAAGTCCCGTACACTTTCTGGCGCAAAGTTTATTCGCATTGGCATGTCATTTTCTGACAATACTGGACACAGTTCAGACTGAGGGAGGACTTGTGGCATAAGGCACACACCCGTATCCTGTTCGTGATGCCAAAAGTTCTGGTGGCGGGGTGGGAGGTGCAGAGCAGATGTTGTTATCCTATGGGCAGAGAGCATTAAACCCTTGTATTCGTGACGCATTAACCTCTTGTATTCATGATGCCAGGGTGTGGTTCAGCCTATGACCACCTGAAGGTATACTGCTGGATCCTGGGCTAGGCACAAGGGAAATAAAGACTCTGACGCCAAGTTATGGACAACGGTAGCTTTACTGAGGGTAGACAGTTGGTAAAGTCTATACAGTTCAGCCAGGGCCCACAGAGGTGACCAGTGACTCAGAGACCTTAAGGGCTTGCTGGGACTTGTAGTAGGAATAGACAATTTGGTTCAAGTCATGTTGCATGACAATTTGACAGAGACTGACTTGAGTGATGACGGACAATGATGCAGGTTTAGCTTACTTGCACTTGACTGTGGCTGCAGGACTTGACTTGAGGCCTCCAATACTCTGGACACACACACTGAGCATGACTGACCTCAAGATCAAGACTTGGTGCAAACGAGAGTGAAGCTAGCTCCAGCCAGGGCTTATATGGGGGAGACTGGTATGGAGCCCATAGGTCACTCTTGGGGTCAGCTGTTCAATGATACCTCCTGGGTAACAATCACATGGCATATCACATGGTATAACTTAAAATGATAACGCATTTTATACAGTACAACATATTTACAATGGGGCAACTAATGCAGGGGGCCCTGGAGACACTGAAGGATGCTGCCTGACAGGGCAGTGAAGGTACAAGGTAACTACTCCCGTACTGGGCCACCACACTTTGATGCCTCAGATATTTCTTATCTTGCTAGAATCTGTGACTGGGTAAGAGGCCATACTAAGTCAGGCAACAAGTGGTTCATGGGAAGTACAGTGATGGGTGTCAGACTCTGGTGACCACTGCTGAATAAATCACTATCACCCTTATTTGTATCGGCACAGCATCTTGTCTGTACATGTGCCTCTAAGTCTATGTTCACAAAATAGAATTTCTGTGTGGAATTCCGCATAAAAATTCTGTACGGAGATTCCGCAGCTGCAGAGTCCCATTGATAGAAACCGGATTCTGCTGTGCTGTTCACATAGCAGAATTTCTGCGCCAGAAACATCTGGCGTGGAAATTCAACTTCTGGTGTCCACAGAAAGAGAAGACATGTCTGTCGTCTATGAGATGGCACATTTCCTAGTGGTCCTCCACTGTCAGGGCAATGTCCTCAAGGAGATTGCCCGTGTGGACATTAGCCCATGTGAACATAGCCTAACTGGTATTGCAGTTCAGACCCATTCCAGCAAGGACTATAGTCTACTTTTTTAGATGATCATTGATGGTTCTAAGGGATCGACCTCCATTGACCAAACATCGGATAGTCCATCAACTTTTTAGTCCCAGAAGTTGAGTTTTGTCATTATAAAGGTTTAGTGAAATGTCATTCTGACAGATTTACACCAGGCAGGGTTACATTTCTTCAAGGGTCCATTTATATCCATGCAGCACAGACCCTCGTTTAATGTGGCTGTCTACCACCTAGGCGGACCTTTGGCATAGCTTTACTCAGGATTACACCAGCCTTGCAGAAAGACATTGAATAAGTGAAAAGTACCAGAAAATGAAACATTTTGTCCTAATAAAGAGGTCATCATAGCTGAATAATCAAACATATTAGCCATCACGGAAGCTTAATATTAGCCACAACTTGGAGGATGATCCCTGTTTATTGCCAGTGATCCTTTTTACAGCAGTGGCAGTATTTTACGGTTCACTGTGCAGGGAGGGAGACCTCTGGTATTTCCATTCTGTTTTATCCTGGATGAGTCTCGCAGGCTAATAATGCAGGTTCCATAACGTGTCACTTGCTCTACTTTCAAACACCTCATTTTCCTTCAGACATGTGACTGCTGACAAAAGGCCAGTGAACCGAGAAGATTACAGAAATGCTGCCGCCTTGCAAATAATTAAGAAAAATTATACATGTACTGCAAGCCAGGAACAGGGGCTGCGGCTGAGAAGGGGATTCAGCAATAGGTTTAGGTCATGCCTCTGACAATGGGGCAATTTTTTTTTTTACTTTGCACAAATGACAGAATGTACAGATAAGCGTATTACCCAGGATGGTTACAAGGAAAGGGGGGCAGTAGTGGGAGACACAAGCCGGACATGTTGATTAGGTTAGTCAGAGACAGAGATTGAACATTCTCCTTTGAACAGAACAGATTAGTATGGAACATCTATGAAGCTACAGTACAGGCCTTATACACCAATATGGACACCCTATTATAGAAAACAGAGCCCGAATATGGCCCAATATGGTAAATTGCCTTATCCTTTTAATGTATTTAACCCCTTGGGGACGAAGCCCATTATGAACCTAAGGACGGGAGCATTTTTTGCAAATCTGACCACTGTCACTTTAAGCATTAATAACTCTGGGATGCTTTTACTTATAAATTTGATTCCGAGATTGTTTTTTGGGACATATTCTACTTTATGGTAGTGGTAAATTTTCGTCGATACTTGCATCATTTCTTGGTGAAAAATTCAAAAATGTTATGAAAAATTTGAAAATGTAGCATTTTTCTAACTTTGAAGCTCTCTGCTTGTAAGGAAAATAGACATACCAAATAAATTATGTATTGATTCACACATACAATATGTCTACTTTATATTTGCATCATAAAGTTGACATGTTTTTCAAAATCTGAATTTTTCAGGGACCAGTTCAGTTTTGAAGTGGATTTGAAGGGCTTTCATATTAGAAATACCCCATAAATGACTCAATTATAAAAACCGTACCCCTCAAAGTATCCAAAATGACATTCAGTAAGTGTGTTAACCCTTTAGGTGTTTCACAGGAATAGCAGCAAAGTGAAGGAGAAAATTCAAAATCTTTATTTTTTACACTCACATATTCTTGTAGATCCAGTTTTTGAATTTTTACAAGTGGTAATAGGAGAAAAAGCCCCCCAAAATTTGTAACCCAATTTCTCTCGAGTAAGGAAATACCTCATGTGTGTATGTCAAGTGTTCGGCGGGCGCAGTAAAGGGCTCAGAAGGTAAGGAGCAAAAATGGGATTTTGGAGAGTGAATTTTGCTGAAATGGTTTTTGGGGGGCATGTCACATTTAGAAAGCCCCTATGGTGCCAGAACAGAAGAAAAACCCACATGGCATACCATTTTGGAAACTGCACCCCTCAAGGCATGTAACAAGGGGCCCAGTGAGCCTTAACACCCCACAGGTGTTTACAACTTTTCGTTAAAATCAGATGTGTAAATGAAAAAAAAAATTTTCACGAAAGTGCAGTTTTTTCCCCAAATTTACCATTTTTACAAAGGGTAATGGGAGAAAATACCCCACAAAATCTGTAACCCCATCTCTTCTGAGTATGGAAATACCCCATGTTAGGACGTAAAATGCTCTGCGGGCGAACTACAATGCTCAGAAGAGAAAGAGCGCCATTGAGCTTTTGGAAAGAGAATTCGTTTGGAATGGAAGTCAGTGGCCATGTGCGTTTACAAAGCCCCCTGTGATGCCAGAACAGTGGACCCCCCCCCCAATGTGACCCCATTTTGGAAACTACACCCCTCACAGAATTTAATAATGGATACAGTGAGTATATAAACCCCACTGGCATTTGACAGATCTTTGGAACAGTGGGCTGTACAAATGAAAAATTAAATTTTTCATTTTCATGGACCACTGTTCCAAAAATCTGTCAGACACCTGTGGGGTGTAAATTCTCACTGCACCCCTTAATACATTACATGAGGGGTGTAGTTTCCAAAATGGGGTCACATGTGGGGGGGTCCATTGTTCTGGCACTATGGGGGCTTTGTAAAACACACGTGGCCTTCAATTACGGACAAGTTTTCTCTTCAAAATCCCAATGGCGCTTCTTCTCTTCTGAGCATTGTAGTTTGTCCGCAGAGCACTTTACATCCACATATGGGGTATTTTCTTACTCAGAAGAAATGGGGATATAAATTTTGGGGGGCTTTTTTCCTATGTTCCCTTGTGAAAATGAAAAATTTAGGGTAACCCCAGCATTTTTGTGAAATAGAATTTGTTTCTTCATTTTCCCATCCAAATTTAATGAAAATTCGTCAAACACCTGTGGGGTGTTAAGGCTCACTATACCCCTTGTCACGTTCCGTGAGGGGTGTAGTTTCCAAAATGGGGTCACATGTGGGTATTTATGTTTTTGCGTTTATGTCAGAACCGCTGTAAATTCTGCCACCCCTGTGCAAATCACCAATTTAGGCCTCAAATGTACATGGTGCGCTCTAACTCCTGAGCCTTGTTGAGCACCCGCAGAGCATTTTATGCTCACATATGGGGTATTTTCGTACTCAGGAGAAATTGCGTTACAAATTTTGGGGGTCTTTTTTTCCTTTTACTGCTTTTAAAAATAAAAAGTATGGGGCAACCGCTGGGCAACTACTCCACTGTTGCTTTGCACCATTTATGATATATGGCCCCCTTTATATTGTACTTGTGGTGACCTTTTTATACACGTGGTTGGTGGAATTTTTGCAAAATGCAGAATGAAGGGCCTTGTTTTTTTTGCCTAGACTTCAATTGTTTTTTTTTGTTATGTTTCAAAAAATGCTCCGGTGCTCCGATGGAAACTTTTCTTTTTTTTAAATCAACTGATGCTAGAAAGTTAAACAGATTTGTAAATTACTTCTATTAAAAAATCTTAATCCTTCCAGTACTTATTAGCGGCTGTATACTACAGAGGAAATTCTTTTCTTTTTGGATTTTTTTTCTGTCAAAACCACAGTGATCTCGGCTAACACCTCTGTCCATGTCAGGAACTGTCCAGAGCAGGAGAAAATCCTCATAGTAAACATATGCTGCTCTGGACAGTTCCTAAAATGGACAGAGGTATCAGCAGAGAGCCCTGTGAATGGGACAGAAAAGAAATCCAAAAAGAAAATGTAATTTATAGGTGCTAATAAGTACTGGAAGGAATCTGTTTAACTTTCTGGCACCAGTTGATTTAAAAAAAAAAAAAGTTTTCCGCTTTCCAAGTACCCCTTTAATATCCAGTGTACAACATCATTACAGAAACACTAGTCAAAATGACACTGGATTTCTCCAAAATCATAATTGAAAGTTATAGAAGCATGATTAAACTATGAGAACATTCCTGAGATTGAGAAAAATATATATATTTTTTTCACAAAGACAGAAACAGCGCCACTATTGTATATAGGTGGTGTATAGTATTGCGGTCCAACCCTGTTCACTTGAATGAGCCCAATTGTAATACCGAACACAGCCATGACTACAGCACCTTTTGTTTTATTCCAGCACAGCTGCATCCATGTGCTTTATAACTCTCATTTGGTCATGTGATCAAAAGTCTGACTCTTCAAATCTTCAAGTGCCTATTGGTTTCAACAGGATGTCAGACTCTGACGTTCTATGAACTACAGGATGACATCATCACTTACCAGTTGCCTCCTACTATCTCCCAGACCCCTCCTCTTCCAGCTCCATCTGCTATCTCTATGGGATCTGGATATATAGTAGTTCTACACCTCCCTGAAGATGTATTCACACATTACTTTTCTTGTGGCTTTGTTTTTAATGTTTTTGCTGGGATTTT
Organism: Hyla sarda; assembly: GCF_029499605.1. Taxonomy (NCBI): domain Eukaryota; kingdom Metazoa; phylum Chordata; class Amphibia; order Anura; family Hylidae; genus Hyla; species Hyla sarda. The sequence continues at coordinate 227,385,255 of NC_079194.1, read as the reverse complement.
TTTTTACAAATCTTGGCAAAAATTGAGATATGTGCCGCAATTGTGCAAAACATGTTAAAAACATGTAATCTTACCACCATTTTTGAAAATCATTGCAAAAATAGCTGAAACCCAGTAAAAATGTGTGAAAAAAACTGTAAAAATTCAGTGAGTGAACCCAGCCTAAAGACCCCAATTTTTCATAAAATACAACAATTGTGATTATAGGTAAATCAATATCTCCTCGTGGCAATATTTCTCTAAAAACACGCTTAGAAAATGCATGGGACATGTAGGCTGCATTACAAAACCCACATCATTGTGCATTTGTAAACCAAAATGAAGCCAATCCTAAGCAAAAAGAGGTAAGCAAAAGGCATACACAAAAAGCTTGCAGTATTGTCTAATAATAGCCTATGCTGCACTATAGAAGGGAAAAAGAATGCTTCTTTAAAGGGGTACTCCGGTGCTTAGACATCTTATCCCCTATCCAAAGGATAGGGGATAAGATGCCTGATCGCGGGAGTCCCGCCGCTGGGGACCCTCGTGATTTTGCACGCGGCACCCCGTTTGTAATCAGTCCCCGAAGCGTGTTCGCTCTGGGTCTGATTACCAGCGACCACACGTCCGGCGGCGTGTGACGTAACGCCTCCGCCCCCATGTGACGTCGCGCTCCGCCCCTCAATGCAAGCCTATGGGAGGGGGCATGACAGCTATCATGCCCCCTCCCTTAGGCTTGCATTGAGGGGCGGAGCGTGACGTCACACGGGGGGGGCGGAGGCATGATGGCACATGCCACCGGCCGTGTGGTCGCCGGTAATCAGACCCGGAGCGAACACGCTCCGGGGACTGATTACAAACTGGGTGCCGCGTTCAAAATCCCGGGGGTCCCCAGCGGCGGGATTCCCGCGATCAGGCATCTTATCCCCTATCCTTTGGATGGGAGATAAAATGTCTAAGCACCGGAGAACCCCTTTAAAGGGGTACTCCGTCGTCCGTCACACCCCCTCCCATAGACTTGCATTGAGGGGGCATGGCTGTGACGTCACGATTGAGGCGTAGGCGGGATGTCACGAGCCTCCGGCGCTGCACCTGACACTCTAAATGAAGCCGGGTGCAGCAGAGAGATCAGACATCCTTTGGCTAGGGGATAAGATGTCTAGGCGTGGAGTACCCCTTTAAGGCTGAGCAAAGATCAGCCACTCAGTGAAAATTGATTACAGTTTAGGAAAAATTTACACTGAACTGTTATAAGGACAAAAAAATCTGATTTCTTGAAAGGATTGGAGACAACCAATATGGTCATAGCCCTTTGTATATTTGCACGGGGCTCTCCTGAAGGCTCCATTGATTTAGATGAGGGCGCTTCATAGAGAAAACACACGGAAAGAAGTGACATGTGCCATCTTTTTCAAAGGATTCATCATCTCCCATTGAAGTCAGATGTAACTATGTGGTTTTGTGACATGAAAATCAGCACAGTGGGCGATGTGCGACCAATAGTGATTTTATTGGCCATACAAAAGATGCAATTATCTGACAAACAAGCATTTTCTCGTTCAGCTAATCGCTGGCCCTTTTACACTGGCCGATTATCCTGCGAACACTCATTCGCCCTATAATTGGCCTTTGTAAAGGGGCCTTTAGGCTACTTTCAAACTAAATAGTCAACGTCCACTTGCTGTAACATGTATCAAACATATCCATAGACCACCATTCAACTGATAGGGGTCAAAATATTGTCCTTTAGGCCTCTGACAGGCATTATACTTCAGAATACCTTTTTTCTGTATAGAATATTCCATACAGAGGAATCCAGTAAAAAAATTAAAATAAAGAAAAAATAAAAAAAATATATAAAAAATAAAAAAATATATATATATATAGTATTTTTTTTCAATAACAGCCTATGGACTACCAGTGCCACTATGTGCCTATAGAATGGCATCCGTCAGTATTATATACTGCGGAATCCTTAGTAGTGTGAAAAGGCTCAAAAGGGCATAGGATGTATTCCTGGGTAACTGGTTGCCATTCAGGACTCTAGTAAAGATGGTTGCCAATTCCCATTTGATCTGCAATGGCTGCCACCATAGTTGCCACTCTTCTTTCCCAGAAATTGAAAAAAAAAAGAAAAAAAAATTAGCAAAGTTTTTAAACAGAAGGCATCTCAATGGCTTTAGGAGATAATGCTCTTTACTACAAATGTTACCATATTTTTCGCCGTATAAGACGCACTTTTTCTTCCCCAAAACTGGGGGGGAAAAGTTGGTGCGTCTTATAAGGCGAATACACAGATATCGCGGCGGTCCCTGCGGCCATCAACGGCCGGGACCCGCGGCTAATACAGGACATCACCGATCGTGGTGATGCCCTGTATTAACCCTTTAGACGCGGCAATCAAAGCAGACTGCCGTGTCTGTTCAGTTGGGCTGTTCTGGACTGCCGCGGTGAAATCGCGGCGTCCCGAACAGCTTAAAGGACATCGGGAGGGACCTTACCTGCCTCCTCGGTGTCTGCTCTGTGCCGGGATCCCCTGCATGGCGGGTGCTCTCCTTTGTCGTCATCACGTCGTTGCCCACGCCCTCCCATCATCCAATAGGAGTGGCGTGCGTTGCGGCGTGCGTTGCGGTGTGCGTAGCGACGTCATGGCGGCGGGAGATCGACGGGGACACCCCGGGGACGCGGCGACAGCTATGGAGGGCGACATCCAGTGCAGCGGTGACGAGCGGTGACGGGTCCGGAGCGGCGGGGACACGTGAGTACTACCTCCTATACCAGTGGTCTTCTACCTGCAGACCTCCAGATGTTGCAAATACTGTCCTATACTTTACATTGTATTTGGTTCAGAATCTTTATTTTCTAGATTTTTATCCGATTTTAATGCGTCTTATATGCCGGAGCGCCTTATATGACGAAAAATACGGTACATCTTGAATAGATGGGAAAGGAACATCTTGAGTTTGTTTTGCAAACTTTAAATGTGATTTACTTCATTCAGCTCTAAATGAGTGACAGGGCTCTGAAAGCCGCCACATTAGCAAACAAATCTGAACATTGATTTCCTTACGTCAGATAATGCACCTTCTGTGCCCGAACACTGGAATTAAAGCAATCTGAAGTCTATTCTTTTCTGACACAATTAATGAAAATGGTCTATTCCCTCTGTAATGCAAATAGACACAGATAAACTGCATGCCCAAGAGAGGGACTATATTTATGCAGGGGAAACATATGTACATCCCAGCACAAATTAAATGTATCAGCTTTTACATCAATGGCCAGATTCTTGAAACCCTGAAATCCAAACCCAATAGTAAGATTGGATTTTAACCCTCACTTAGCAAACACAATTCAGTCAGAATCAATTATTTGTATGTGATCCCTGGAAGTCTCTGCAGCCAATGACCTGTAAGGGTTTAGTCTGCTTAGGAAACCATTCATGAAGAAGTTTGTTATGCACAAAACTAAAACTATTGTCTGACAGAACAATGTGAGACTTTCAAATCCCAAAGCTTATTTCCAAAAATCTTCTGAAAGTGTAACGTTCATAGCCGTATATTTTTCGTTATATGGCAAATGCCATATATCTCTGTGAAACTCTACCAATGCATATGGGATCAATATACAGATTCATATGTGGGTTTACCTAATGTTTTATAGGTATAGATAGATGGTAACTTTTCACTTGCTTGGTGGTAGTTTGGGGGAGTTACTCTGCTGAGTCTTCAGATCAGACCCTCGCCTCATGAGATTTTCAGCAATCATTGGTAAACATGTCGAATGTCCCAAAAAATTGAGAATGTCACCTATAATAATAAAAAGTAAAAGCAGTGAATGTATAATTTTCCATTTTGGGTAAGTTTTCAGAAGTCTAGGAAAGCTGAGGGGTAACTTGGAGCTACTTGGCCTCAGTCCCTTCCCCACTGTTTTGACACATTGGTTGGCCCAGTGTTAGGTTTTCAGGAACCCACCCATTCAAATCTATTTGGAGATCCCTCTCTTTATTTTTCATCTGGCTCAGACCACTATGATGGCATCTTCCAGCCGGAACTCATTTCTGCAAAACTGCTGGGCAAACATTTAAGGCACAGTAGTTTTCCACCACCCTTGACACCTCTATACAAACCCCCCCATGTACAGTGTCTCAAATGGTAATAATGGTCCCCTCTGTTCCCCAGTACAGTAGCTACTGTAGGTAGACCCCCACAGTAAGTAGACCCTTTATGAAGTAGGCAGGTTAGTAAAAGCTTGCATTATTGATCCTTTGCACCAATAATCCCCCCATTGGGTAGGTCCTCCCTTCTCCTTAATAGGACCCCCTTTGCAATACCCCTTTTCCCGACTTTAAGTAGTCAGACTCCTCCAGGTGGGGTGATTACCCTCCATTATGTAGATAGCCCATCCTTTAGATAGGTTGCTGCTCCTTTAAATGCCCTCTGACCTTACATGTAAGTTTGCTTACATTTCTATGACCGTTAGACAATCTAGATATTGTTTATTATGTGTACTCTAGTCAGGGCTGACCCAAGACATTGTGCTGCCTGGGTCCAAGAGTAAAATACTGCCCCCCCCCCCTCCAACTCCCCCATACCATTTCAATCCTACCTCTGAACCCCTCTGTGCCATGTCAATCCCCCTCCCCCACTTCTGAGGGGAGGGATAAAACAACAAATGGGGTTCAAATGGGAGGGATTTAGAATTTAAATTACACAGGGGGATCAGGTCAGGGGGAGTTGAAGTGGCACAAGGAGAACAAAGGGATGAATGAAACGGCACAGGGGGATCAGAGGGGGAATTGAAATGAAACAGGGGGTTAGGGATTGGGTACTGAAATGGTAAAGGCGGATCAAAGGGGGGTTGGTAATTGAAATGATGAAGGGTGGATCAGAGGGGATTGAAATGAAAGGGGATCAGAGGTGGAATTTAAATAGCAAAGGGTGGATTGGGGGGGATTGAAATGGCAAAGGGTGGATGGGGGGGTGAAATGGCACAGGGAGATCAGAGTAGGGATTGAAATGGCACAGAGGGGATCAGAGGGGGTATTGGAAATTGAGGTGGCCCAGCTAATCCCCCTGTGCCATTTAATCACCTCTCCCCCCCCAGTGCCATTTCATTCTCACCCCCCCTGTGCTGCCATTTTAATTAACACATGCTTACCGGATTCATCTCACCTGGCCTGAGCAGCAGGCTCAGATGCACTGGTGCTGCAGGCAGTGGTGCATCTGGATTCCCGGGTGAGGCCGCTGACACTCACGAGTGACATCACTGACGTCCTCCTGTGTGGCTCCTCAGTGCTACGTCAGTGTGTCCCTCGTCAGTCCCGGCATCACCCGCTGCAGCTCACTGAATTACAGTGGCCACAGTGCCGACTGCCTATTCAGCAGCCCAGGCTGTGCCGCAGCCGCTTTAGAAAAGTGACCAGCGGCGGGCACACATGTTTTTTCCTAGGGAGAAAAAAATCTCGGTCAGCAAAGTGCCACCCCTGAAAAGTGCCACCTGGGAACATGGCTCCACCGGGCCCATGGTAGGGCCGGCCCTGACTCTTGTACATCTGATAATTAGGCACTTATCAAGTCTGATCAGAGATTTCACTGTATGTATATTAAAAGTATTTTAACATCCTAATTTTAATGGGTTCAGACTGTTTGTATGAAAATGTTGCATCCATTTCCATGTATATGACAGCAAGAGGAAAAACAAATTAATTAACTAATTAATAGTATTACACAAACCGTGGTCAAACAATAGGAAACTGAAGATGTCACAGAATATGAAATAAATAATACGGCTGATAAAAGGGTTAACCTGTCACCTGAAGACACGTCTTTCTCTGCAATGTCAGATTCTCTACAGTAGGTATATGTGACAATTATCAATTCATTCTGCTTGAGTGATACTCCCATTTTAAAGCCTGAGGCTTCCCCTCATAAATACAGAGCTAATACTAAATATATTGTTTATCCAAAGTGCACCGTGGTTTGTTCCATTTCAGATGCATGCATTTGGGGTGATTTATGTATGACACATTCTACACTACATCTATATAATTGCATTTTTATTCTATGCATAGAACATAGGACATAGTCTATTAGGGCATATGGACATCACAGGATCACCCACTTAGCATCAACCTCCCCCCATGGCTGTCGCTTTAGCGGGACCATGCTGTCCATGTATTACATGGTGGCTTATTCATTGTAGGCCTAATAGTAACAGCTGAGTGCCAGTGGATTCTGAAGCCTGGACTGATTGACATTGAGCAGGCTTCCTATGCAATGCAGTCGGAAAGTCTTTGGACCCTTTCACCACTTTTTTATATTTTATTATGTTACAGCCCTGTGCCTAAACCAAGGAGGACATATTCAATAACCATTTGTAAAAAAAAGAAAAAATTGTTTTCACCAATATCATATCCAAAAAAAGCAAATGCAAATGTTACGAGACATGGGAGATAGTATTTTTATTAGGAATATCCAGATTTTTAAGACTGAATTCGAGTACTTTTGTTTAAGTACTCGCCGATACCAATCACCGATACTTTTTATGTCAAGTGACAGAGGTCTTAATTTTTTTTTTTGTTTTGTTTGGAAAAGTTGTGTTTTTTTTTTTTAAACTTTATTATGGGAAGGGATTTTTTTTATATAAAAAAAAACCTAAACAATTTTTTTTTATTTTATTTAAACTTTTTGAAAAAAGGGGTGATTCATCACACAATTATTTCAATATTTTTTTAGTCCCATAGAGCAGGGGTTCTCAACCGGTAGTATGCATACCCCTAGGGGTACGCCAATGCTCTGACAAATACTAGCCATGCATTGGCCAGTATATGTCAGCGCATTGCGGGGAATGGCCGCGGCAGCTCTTTGTAAAGTACCGTGGCCGCAGCTCCGCTCGAGGCTACTTTACGGGAGCTGCGTGGTTGCCAGGCAGGCATGTGACGTCCCCTGACATTGCGTGGAGATGCCGCACAGCGCAGGAGGATGTCACCCTTCTGTGCAACCCGCTGAACGGGACTCTGGGAGCGCTGTATACCAGAACAGGCCGGGTAGTGTTAAAAAAAAATGTATGTTATTGTATGTATATATTAGCCCAGGGGGATGGGGGGGGGGGGGGGAGAGAAATAATGGCACAAGTCCATTAAGATGGAGGGGGGGGGGGGCGGATAATGGCACAGGCGGATAAATATTCAGGGGGGTAATGATTATTCCCCCCTCCATCATAATCCCCCTATGCCATTATTCCCCCCTCCCTCTGATCCCCTTTTGCCATTATCCCTCCCCCTCCATCTTAATGCCCTTGTGCCATTATCCCCCCTCCCTCTGATCCCCTTTTGCCATTATCCCTCCCCTCTCCATCTGAATGCCCTTGTGCCATTATTCCCCCCTCTCTGATCCCATTTTGCCATTATCTGATAATGGCAAAAGGGGATCAGAGGGAGGGGGGAATGATAGCATAAGGGCATTAAGATGGAAGGGGTGTTGATGATTATACCCCTCCATCTTAATCCCCATGTACCATTATTCCCCCCTCCCTCTGATTCCTTTTGCCATATCGGATATTAATGGCACAAGGGGATTAAGTATCGCATTAGTATAAAGGTAAGCACACACCATTATGAAAATAAGTCATTCATACTTTCACCCTTTGGGGTTACAGTTGCAAAAAAGGTTGAGAACCACTGCCATAGAGGACTATTACATGAAATCTGTAGATTGCATACACTGATCAATACTATACCATAGCATATCATTGATCAGTGTTATTGGCGCTCCTTTACTATTGCCTGCCATGGCTGCTATAGTAGTCAGCAGAAGGTGGCCGGTAGCAGGCAGTAATGCAGAGATGCAGTGCGTCTAGAAAGCCAAGTTCATCATGTTTAGGGATCCTAGATATAATAGAGTAACAGTAACACAGAATGTGGTAAAACAATGGCATTAATTGATTTTGTAATCAAAAAATTACCAATTATCAGAAGACGAGTCATGAAATTTGACTGTAAAAATTAACTCTGAGCTGCCCTTTTAAAGGGTATTATTTTCCACTATCTATTGGATAAGGGATAACTTGAGGATTGGTAGCCAAGCCAGCCAATTCCTAGATTGCAGTAAAACTGTGGCTTCGTATGACTGGATCAGGATGCGCGTGAATAACCACAGCTTTATTTATTCTCTTTGGGCCTTCCAAATGTTCTAAACACTGCCCAGTTTAAAATACATTGTGAAAAATTGCCACAAAAAGTCAGAAGTGCATTCAAAGGAAATGGGAAATATAAAGACAAGACTTCTACTTGTACTTGCTGTGGGATCCACTTCCGGCTTTGACTAGAGAAAAACTAATGAAGAAGAACTGACACAAAAGTATGTGTGTGAAATCCACCCATAATTTCTTCCCTATAGGTGTACTTTGCACTGATATGTGTATTCACACAGAAACTTGTAGAAATTATTATGCACTGACGAATCGTGAGGCAATAAACAATGCTAATACAGAGTCTCAAGTCCTGCTACTGGATATAATTCAGTTATAACAGTCCCAGCATTGTAGAAATGGTTAAGCACAGTTCTTATAGGTATAGCTCTGTAGTCTGCACTGGGATGGCAGTCCCGTGCAACGTATTAGGCAGTTCATATAGTACTACAAAGACAAGAAAAACCTGGTATCCAGAACTTGCTTCAAATGTGCCGACTTGCAGTCAGATGGTGCGGGCTGAAGCTCCTGATTCAGAAGATCTCATAGGTGCTGCGTCTTTGGCTATAGTTCCTCTGGCTTATTGCGTCTCCCCAGGTATATGGCTAAAGTCCATAGACAGATTTCGGACAGATTCTACGCGTTTCTCGTCTTGAGCGATCATCAGGAATCGGTAAGTACATGACAGAGATGTCTTCAAATGAATTTGTTTAGGCTCCCATCTATCATCGTGGTGCCGATACAGCACTGATGGCGGCCATATACCTTAGCTGTGTGGCAGTCTGGACTTTAAGGTGATTAGGTTCCACCCTCTTCTCCTAACATCATTTCCCTACACTCCTGTGAAGGTAAGCTAGGGGAGTAAAGGGGTAGGGTTGTATCTATCAAAACTCTGTCAACATTGCCAGGCTCTAAGCAAATAGTACACCTGTCATAACCACTAGCAACCATGCTGGAATATGTGGATTTTTACTAAAGTATATGCTATTTTATATATTTATGCAGACTAGCTGCCAATACAACTAAATACTAACTCAATAAGGACCACCGACGGACTTTAAGAAAAAGTTTTTTTGAAAAATCATTATTATTTTGTTTGAAATTACCGACAAATTTGATACCTACGGGAATGGTTTGATAATATTCAGAGGAGTGGGGTAATAGTTATAGTATATCATACACGAGCCAGATACAAAATGCACAAAGTAGTAAGAAAAATATCTACAATAACAGTAATAAGTTGTTTATATACAGTGAATGAATATTAACAAATCGCATGCCTCTTCACCAACCAAACTAGGGTATCAGCCCTTAGAGGAAACAGGCATACGATACAAAATCATTTAACCCATGTGGTCATGCCGATTGTAATCGATACGTCCACTCAGCCTCTCGCTGTAGAAGCAGGCGATCCCACTTACCTCCCCTCTGAGGGGGTTTCACTATTTCAATTACTTGGGCCCTCAGGTCTCTGCATCTGCTGTGGTGGCAAGCTTTAAAGTGATTCGCTACAGGGGTATTTCTCTCATGTATTATATCACTAATATGCTCTTGTAACTTTTTTTGAAAGGACGGAATATTTTTCCTACATAATTTTTTGGACTTGGACATTTTAGTAGATAAACTACTCCTAGTGTGTTACAGTTAGCAAAATGTCTCATGGAGTACGGTATTCAATTCCTGTATTCTCACTCTTAAAAACTTTACCTGCCACAACATATGCACAGACAGTGCATTGACCACAGAGCTAAGTCCCAGTGGTTCTGTTTGTTAGCCATGTCTCACGTGGGGCAATTGGGGCCAGGTAGCTATTTGTGAGATGATCCTTAAGGTTCTTTCCCCTCCTGTACATTATTGATGGGGACTCAGGTATGAGGTCAGATATAGTTTTGTCTGATCTAAGAATTTCCCAGAAATCCGACAATGTTTGCTTGACCTCTGCTGCTTTGTGGTCAAATGTGCCTACAATTCAGAGGCATTCGTTTTTGTTTTCATGTTTTTTTGGGGTAAGTAATTCAGTACGATTACTTAGGAGGGCCCTATGATACACTTTTTTCAAAGCTCTGTTAGGGTACTCACGATTGTTTAGCCTAGTCCGCAATTCCCCTGCTTTTTTTCTTAAATTCCTCCAGAGTAGAACAATTTTTCCTCAGTCTAATATACTGACTTATCGGGATCCCAAACTTCAAAGGAGTAGGGTGACAGCTCTCCCATTGTAACAGAGTTGTTCGTTGCTGTGTCCTTTCGAAATAATGTAGTGGCAATTTGTCTGTCTTCTGTTACGTAGATGGTCAGGTCCAAAAACGTAAGTTGTTGTTTATGGATGGTATGTGTGAATTTTAAACCCAGATTATTGCAATTTAGGACAGTCACAAATTCCTTGAACATCTGTTCTGATGATGACCAAATGAGGAAAGTATCGTCTATGCACCGGATCCATAAATTTATGGATCCGGTCCATGACCACATCCCCTCCGAAAAGACTATCTGGTCCTCCCAATAACCTAAGTACAGGTTAGCGTAGCTAGGGGCACATGGGCTCCCCATGGCCACGCCCCTTTTTTGAAGATAGGTGGTCCCCTCAAACATGAAATAATTATTTGTCAAAATAAATCCTAACACCTCCTGTATGGATTCATTGTGCATTTTGTACTGTATACCTTGTGTATTTAGAAAATGTTCCACTGCTGCACATCCTTGTACGTGAGGTATTGAGGAGTAAAGGGCCTCCACATCGAGGGACACCTATAGGTGTATTAAAGGGGTTTTTCAGGAATAGAAAAACAGCTATTTTTTTCCAAAAACTGCACCATACCTGTCCTCAGGTTGGGATTGGAATTATACTTCTGCTCCATTCACTTCAATGCAACTGAGGTTCAATACTACACACAACCTGAGGACAGGGGGGGGGGCTCTGTTTTTTAACAAATCAGCTTTGTCCAGGATAACCATCTAATAACTGTTACATGGGTAAACATTCAACCACTGTGGTGTTAAAAGGATCAGAGCTGTGATCCTCAGTTGGTGTAGTTATGATGGTGTCTGATCCCTGCCCCTTATTGCTCTGCCAATAACTAGCTGCAGTGATGATGACCCACCTAAGGCCCTGATTGGGTGAGTGGGCAATTCTTTGTGTCAAGAAAAGCCGTTTTTTTTTTTTTTTACCTTTTCAGTAAACAACATTATGGACAACCCCCTTTCAGTGATAGAAGGAATTTAGTAGCAGGATTTTGATGTAGGTATAGTAGAAGCTACAGGACCCAGCTCCACCAGGAGGAGAGGTACTGTTTGTAAAAACTCTAGGTGATAAAAGTGGAAAATTTAGTACAGATATCTGGAAGACTAAGAATGGTACACACAGAACCATGGGGGGGAAATTATAATTGTTGGTGTAGGTGAATGATTGATTGACACCTTTAATTTGTGTGGTGGCAATGTATGTGTATGCCAAATTTATTCCATGGTTTCATAGTATTTCATAGATATGGTGCTACCAAACATTTCTTTTTTAAATTACACTTCAGTACACCCCTTTGTATGGTTCTGCAACTTTTTCTGCAACCCTTTAACCTATTTGTGACAATTTTGTAAGCCAGGTTAACAGATGTGGAATCTGGGTTACCTGGCAGGGCTAACCAGATGTCCAATGAAAATCCGACTTGTGGCCGGATAGGCGCACGCCCAAGGATGGACACAGAGCCGAAATGGATAATTTAGGCTTCATTTCTGGTGTGGAACAATGCGTTTCGATTGGGCACTCCTCTTCATCAGGTTCATCATTTTGTAAGCCAGGTCTAGGCTGGTGCAGATTTGTGACAAATTGTGCGCACTTGAAAATTTCATAACCACTGCAAAGAGTTAACAGACTACGACATAGCTACACAATTTTAGAAAAAAGTTCTAAAGAAAAAGTTACAAAAATAGGTCTCTAAACAGCAATCGAGTCTACTGCTGAAGTGGGGACTATTTCTAAATTTGCAATAGGGCCACATACTCAGGTAAAACCAAACCTATGATACACACATTTTTATGACATTTTTTTAATTGCCATAACCTAAAACTTAAATAATTCTATACTGGGGGCCTGAAAATCACCCAAAAAATATATGTATGTGAAGTTAGCATCTGTTTAACCTAAATTTGGAAGGTGATATCCAGTATCCAGTATAAGCTATGGTCAGCCATGAGATAGCAATCTTTTTTTCTTTATTAATAATTTCATTTTCTTTGTGTCCGAAGCTGGGATACAGAGAAAATATCTGTTAAAAAAAGACACTGGATCATTATCACATCAGTCTCCAGGGCATAGAACTCATCCAAACTAAGGAATAGGTGAAAGGTCATCATAGTAACAAAGGATTACTGCCTATGTATATTTATGGCTTTCAATAGAAGAACATAAATAGAATGATTTAAAGGGCAGGACATACTTTAAGAGAAAACATTTGCATAATAATAATCATCTAGTTCTTGTTTCCCTTGGGTGTAATATGTTAAAACAAAAACTCTGATCCTATAAGTCGCATACAGAATTTCTAAATGTTATAAAAAAAAATAAAAAAAATAAAGCATTATATAACCTAATTGGTATAAGAGTATCCTATACTCTGAGACATAGTATTTACAGTAATGTATATTAAGTCTACTGGTTCTCTCTACTTTGGTGTTGGTCTGGTAATGCTTGGATCCACATAAAGAAATCCTACAGAGAGCCGCCCTCTATCTATACAGAACATGTGCCCAACCACAATTAATAGTATCACACATCTTCTTATCACTGATTGCATCATCCGTGAGGTTATTTGTGAATCAGCCCGCAAAAAATAGTCTAGTGACAAGGTGACAAAAGCCGACTCAAAATGGCATTGTCTTCTGCTGGCTCTTTACAACTTTGTTAAATTAGAGGCCCATCATTATATCACAGCCTGGGCCTATGGGAGGACCCTGCCCTACTCTGCTGGCCAAGTTTAATCTTGAGGTGCTCAGTCTTCAGGTTCTGGTCTTGAAATGAAATATTCACTGTATATGTGAAATAAGTGCTAGGAAGATCAGGATTACCAGACAATAGGGAATTTCAGTTTTTTTCTTCAGTAAATATTATTATTATTATTATTATTATTGAAACCCTGAGATTTGTAACTTGAGCTGGTTATGTCTCACTTTTTAGAAAACATGAAATATTTTGGTCAGATGCTAATTTTCCTTGCAGTGGCCACTACAGGGAAAATATAGTATGAGGGCTGGTGCACATGGGATTTACTGTCAAACTCGCAGCATGCTTCCTACTGCGAGTTTGAAAGTGGGTGGGCAAATTGTCATCAGCAAAAATCGCCCACGTGAACCAGGCCTTAGGGTAGGGCCACACATTGTGCATATCCAGCGTGAAATCCGCTGTACAGTGGAAAATACACTGAATATTCTCCTGTGAGTGAACACACAGCCAGGGCTGGACTGGGGATGAAAACCAGTCCTGGAAATAATTGCAGACCAGCCCCACAGCATTGCGTCAGCAATCGGTAGCCACGCCTAGATTCATCACTTTACAGTACACTGATATATATATATATATATATATATATATATATATTTTTTTTAAATTATTATTATTATTATTTATTTATTTATTTATTTTTTTTTAATTTATTTCCTCGATATATATTTTGAAGAAATAAATTGCTACTGTATTTCCCAATGGCACCCCTCCAGAAAAAAAAATTGTGGGGCACCCTGACAAGCAAAAAATAAAATAAAATACATCAATTTTTTATTAAAAAAGCCGCAATGCACACAAATTCCAATTTCTATTTATCAGTGGGTATGTAGTATAAAGTGCTGCTTTATACAGCAACTCACCAATCACGTCTTCTCTGACCCGCTGGCGGGTCACATGATTTGGTGGGGCAGGAGCAGAACAGCACTGGCGGGTAACATGATTTTTGGGGGGGTTAAAGAAATACCGTTCTATACTGTGGAACCGCCATAAGTTACAAAATTACCGTGATTCACATATTTGGTCATACCGTCCAGCTCTATCCACAGCCACAGGCAGATGCACTCTACCCCCCCCCCCTCAGGCAGATACACTCTGCAACCCCCCCCCCCCATCCTCAGGCAGATACACTCCACACCCCCCCTTCAGGCAGATACACTCTACACCCCCCCCCCTCAGGCAGATACACTCTACACCCCCCCACCCCTCCTCAGGCAGATATAGTCTACACCCCCCCCCCCCTCAGGCAGATACACTCTACAACCCCCCCCCCCCCCTTCAGGCAGGTACACTCTAATCCCCCCCCCACCTCCTAAGGCAGATACACTCTACACCCCGTCCCCTCAGGCAGATACACTCTACACCCCCCCCCCCCTCCTCAGGCAGATACACTCTACCACTCCCCCCTCAGGCAGATACACTCTACACCCCCCTCCCCCCTCAGGCAGATACACTCTACAACCCCCCCCCCCCCCCCCTTCAGGCAGATACACTCTACACCCCCCCCCCCCCTCCTCAGGCAGATACACTCTACACCCCCCCCCCTCCTCAGGCAGATACACTCTACCACCCCCCCCCCACCTCAGGCAGATACACTCTATACACTCTACACCCCCCCTCCTCAGGCAGATACACTCTACACCCCCCCCCCTCAGGCAGATACACTCTACACCCCCCCCCCCCCTCAGGCAGATACACTCTACACCCCTCCTCAGGCAGATACACTCTACACCCCCCCCCCCCCTCAGGCAGATACACCCTACACCCCCCCTCCCCCCTCAGGCAGATACACTCCACACCCCCCTCCCCCCCTCAGGCAGATACACTCTACACCTCCCCCCTCAGGCAGATTCACTCTACACCACCACCCCCACTTCCCACATTGGGCACGTAGGTGGTCCAGAGGCAGATACCCGCCCCACATTAGGCAGATAGAGATAGGTCCAGATTCCACAGTGACAGGCTGAGGCAGATATTTTCCCCCCTACATTAGGCAGCCGCAGATAAGTCCACAGGCAGATTATGTGTAAAATAAAAAAAAAGGGACCAGTAACTTACCTTAATCAGCACACGCCCGACGAACTTCTTTCCGAGCCTGCGCCTGAGCCTGCCCGGTAACGTGACGTCTGCGTTCCCAGCGCCGGCAGCGTGATGACGTCCTGCGCCGTACGACCTCCTCTGAGCAGATGACGTCATGACGACGATGACAAGGAGGGTGAGTGAAACTGACAACTGACGGGGTCGGGAGGCAGAGCCGGAGCTTACAAGCTTCTTCGCTATGCGGCCGCTGCTGCTCTGCATACAAGGGCCTGATACTAATATCAGGCCCTTGTATGCTAGTGTAGTGTAGAGTGCATGGGCGGGCCGCGGCTGCCCGACCGCACTGCGCCGCAGCCCGCAGCTGCGCTGAATATATAAAAATGGGTCAGCCATTGGTGCCTGAGCAATTGGCCGGCCATTGCCGGCCCCAGGGTGAGCGGCCCACTGGTAATTTTCCCGGTATCCCGCTAAGCCAGTCCGGCCCTGCACACAGGGCTTTCAGGGCTTAGTATGCCGACTTTACTGTAACATGTGTGCCCGCCTTTAAACCTCACTGCACACACAGGCTGCCGCAAGAAAGCCCTGAGTTTTTGCTCATAGGAGAATATGCAGCATATTTCCCACTGCACATGGGATTTTGTACAGCCTGAAATATGCTGCATATACGTAATGTGTGACTCTACCCTTAGAAGTAGCAACTAAAATGAATGACTATCCATTTAAAATAGGTCCTTTACAGTGAGAGCATCTGCTTGTCTGCATCTTTATACTATAGTGGTTCCAACATGGAGATCCCCTCTCTATGGTATTCCTATTCCTCCATAGGATATATGAAAAGACGTTGACTTGATGCAACAATTAAATGGGTTATCCATCCAAAGAGCAGCACCCGCATTCTATGAGGGGCTGCTTCTCCAGTCTCGGAAAGCTCTTTGTTTCCGGGACTGGGGACATGATTTAACATCACTCCCCTCTTGTGAGGTCACACCACGCTCCCGTAGACATGAATGTAGGGGTGATGACAAGAGGGTGCATGGCGTTACATCACGTCCCCAGTCCCCGAAAGAAAGAGCTTTCCGAGACTGGAGACGCAGCCCCCTGCGATCAGACATCTTATTTCCTATCCTTTGGATAGGGGAAAATATGTCTTTGGCCGGATAATCCCTTTAACTTCAACCAATTTAAAAAATATATAAATTACAACTAAAATGTTGTTATAGCTCTTTTGTATTTTCACCCAACTTCTGAATATCAACTCTGATGAGTTATACAATGAGAAAAGTCTAATACCATCCTTCTATTTAACTAGACAGATAGAAGGGCACAAATAACTGATATGTTCCACAAACAGGCATAACACAAGAAAAACTTTTACAGCCTGCCAGAGCAGGACAACTGGCAGCATTATATGGACTAGTAATTTATAATTTCACAGAGAAATTTTCTTTACAGAAATAAAGTGCTGGCATGTAATGCTTGTCATATGCATTTACCACTTTATTTATTGCAATAGGATATGTATTATACAGAATAAAACTAATAGTATCTAGTTTCCCAGTAAATGCTCCTGCCAGCAAATTACCCCTTGTCATTGTAAATTTTTAACATATACAAATGAAATTGTAAAATGAACTCCCGCCTCAGCAGATAATTACTCTCTATAACCACTGACATTTTTATTTTTTGGTATTTAGTCTATTTTTAGCTTATCTTAAATTGTACGTAACATGCATCCTATAGTTTACCACGAGATGCCCTTTAATTTAAAGTGTGCCATATACAAATCTTCACAGTGGGCTGCCATTTTTTTTCTGCCATTTCTGCCATTAACATTTATGAGAATCTAAAATCTATCAATTCACCATAATTTAATGTGTCAACTAAATAACATCTGAACTTTTATATTAGCATGGAATTTTCTACCTAATACTCCAGTCTTCTGATTTTTCTCAAAAAAAAATTCCAGGATTTTGACTTTAAAAGAATTATAAAACTATAAATTAATTTCATAATATTAATAACTGGGTTACAAAAATAAATAAACAGCTTATTATTTTCAGATCTGCTGGGTACACGGACAAAGTCTATGAAACACACAAAGAACACATTCTGTACTATTCTCTAAACCATAGCTGTTTTAACCCTTTAGAAATCAGGACTGTTGAGTTCAGTGGTGCTTAGGTGCTTTATGTTAAAGGGTTTATCCAGGGGGAGGGAGGGTTAGAACAATGCCCATATTGGGTTCCCAGTCCCCCCCATGTGATACTTTTCTTGAGCTGCAGCATGATGCTTGGACCCAGGAAGCACTTGGGCCCATTGTGTCACCCTGCCGCTCAGCGAATTGCTGGCCACAGCATGTTTTGTCTCAGCCAGTGACTCGCTGAGCGGCAGTATTACACAATGGACCCGAGTGGTTCCTGGACCCAAGCCCAAACCAGGGTTTGAAGCGAACTCACGAGCTGAGCACACTTCAAACCCAGTGTGTCCCGACTGCTATCAGCAGCCAGGACCCAGGGTTAATGGCGGGCACCGCCGATCGGGCCGATGCCCAGCATTAACCCTTTAGACGTCACAATCAAAGCTGAGCTGATCGTGGCCATTGCAGTGAAACTGCGATGTCCCGATCAGCTGAGAAAGCAGTAGAAGGGGCCCTTACCTGCCTCATCGCCAACCGAACGGTTTTCTGCTGCTCCCAGCCTGTATAGCAGGTTGAAACAGCAGAGCAACGATAACACTGATCAGTGGTATGTTATGGCTTAGCATTAAATAGTATATACAATCAAAAGCTTGCAAGTAAAGTGTTAAATAAAAGTTTATAAAAGTGATTTAACCCATTCCTAATAAAAGTTTGAATCCCCTCACCACCATTTCACATTTTTAAAATAAATTAATCAAATAAAAAATATAATCATATGTGGTACTGCCACGTGCATAAATGTCCGAACTATTAAAATATAAGTGTAGCTAAACCACACGGTCGATGTCGTACGTGTAATAAAAATACCTAGATCCAAAATTGTCAATTTTTGGTGACTTCATATACCTTAAAAAAAATGTATAAAAAGCTATCAAAAAGTCATATCAAAACAAAAATGCTACCGATAAAAACTACAGACCACGGTGCAAAAATGGTCCCTCACATAGCCCTGTATATGGAAAAATGGTGGGACTTTAATGCTGTGCTCTTGTGGGACTGTAGAGCTTTCCACTTTTGGCAATGTAGAGCTTTGCATGTAAGGTACTATGGAACTGAATATTTGTGGGATGTAGAGTTGAGTTTCTGATCCAAAGATGACGCTTGTGGAACTTTTTATCAAAAAACAAAAACCTCACAGTCCTGCTGTTCATATAGTAACAAAATTGCATGACTAAGGGGGCCGCCCCTGAAACACCATCGCGTCCACGGATGCAAGAGTCAAAACTGGTTGAGATTGCAGCTTGCCATATCTGTGTATACTCTATTTCTTCGACAAAACTATACCTGAGAATGCTTGAAGAAAATAAAGGATATTGAAATGATCTCTTCTGAAACTTGAGTGATTGCCCATGCTGGGTATACAAATCTCTCTTAGTCAACCATGTTAAAGTGAATTGTCTAATCCCTGGGCGTGTATACTATGCTTGTGGGACTGTATCCCTGCATACTTGTTGGATGGTGCCTGCTCCCAGTTTGTGGGACAGTGAAGATGCTGACTTTCTTAACAGTAGAACTGCTAACTTTTCGGATAGTGGTACTGCTGATGTGTTGGATAATGTCAATGCTCATTTGTTAGATGGTGTAGACTCTCACTTGTTGGACCGTGGAACTGCTCCCCTGTGGAACGGTAAAGCTGTGCACTTGGACAGGCTATTTTTTGGACTGGATAGTAACCAAGCAGTTTCTATTAAAAATGTTCACAAAAAACTAATATTTCATAATTTTATCAAACAATTAGCTAGCTTATTTTAGTACTTAGAGTAATAAAATGTAATATTATTGAACTCAACCAATTTCTGCCAACATAAAGAGGTATCTTTCATATTATATTTACCATTTTGTATAAAAGCACTTGGCCTAGCTTAAGAGTATTTCTATATATGAACAGTAAAATACCACGATGAACAGACATTTTTTTTACTCTTTCTTTCTGTAAAGCACCAATACAACAGAAACTTGTGAAAAGTCATCATCAGCCATCAAGAAGCCGTCCGCCAATGAAGCATGATGAGATGGTAATTACATTTATTTGAGGAGACTAAGCAAGGGTTTATTCACACTGGCTTGTGATCTTGATCTCTAGTGGCTAGGTGATCTGGGGAAAGCAGCTGCAGCCCTGATGCTTTGTGACAGAGCAGATTTCACCCATATTAGGAAAGTAATAATCTGATTACAAATCTCCTTAGAGGGCTCTTGCAACAAGAAAGTGACAGCCTGAGTTTTCGGCAGTAACACGTAAAATACTGTATAAATAAGGAACTCAACAATGAAAACCATGACGAAGATTAGTAGGTAGGCTTCGTAAAAACTCAACCTATATATTGGCAAGGATAAAAATAAAAAAAAATTCCACAAATGTCCTCTTCATGGCCAAAAAACATCTCCCGATTTCATTTGATGTCTGTCTTTAATGTGTTAATCGGCACGGTCTTCTGTGTTTTGTGTGCTACAGTTTTGGGAACTTAAGAGAACCCATTCTTACTATTAATACTGTTCCTCTTTTAAGGGTTTGGTATAATAAGCTTTATATCCCAGGGTCAATGCTGACAATCAGCAGATGACAACACTCTATTCTGTGACCCCACAGGCCATATTTATTTACCAGCAAATGAAAACCCTGGTGTGGTCTATTTTGCAAGCTCTGCCAACTGGAAAGTTGAAGCAAAACCACTGGCAACAGAATCCATCAGATGGACAACCCCCTGCTACTTTGCTCTCAGGATTATTACTTTTATTTTTTTTAAGATTTGGTCATTTACATTTGCATTGCTTTTCTCTTGCTCATAGCTCTATTTTGCTTTATGAACCATTCTGCAAAAATGTACATGTATAGAACATCCCTTTTCTGCTCTACAACAACACTAAAAGATTATGGTTTAGTTACTCGAGCAAACAAATAAAAATGTTATTTCAAATATACATACTAAAGATATTTAAGCTAATAAAGAGGATGGGTCTCAGTCAAATTAGCTTTTATTTTTTGCCAACGAATGCCCAACTTTTTTGCTTAAAGGAGAACTGCTGTGCAAAATTTTTAACTTCCTCTGTGCCCGGGCTGCAAACAAAAAAAAAAAACTTTAACTCACCTTCCTACGGTCATCACCTCCCAGGAGCACTGGTTGTGCATGTCTAGTCTGCTCCATTTATTGTGGGGGACATTTGTCCTCTGTTCTGTTAATCAGCAGAGGTCCCAGAGGTTGGACACAAATCAATCACCTAGTTATCCCCTATCCTATATATAAGGGATAATTTTAAATTGTGCAAATACCCCTTAAAAGTAAAAGAGTACAATATATACTTATAGGGGGATTCCAGGAATTTATTTTATTTGACTGTGCTACAGGGGCTGTAAAGTTAGTGTAGTTCATAAAATAGTGTCTGTACTTGTGTGTGATGGTTTTCTCACAATTCTTCTGTGATTTTCACCCCAATATTTATTTTTACCAGCATACAATATGACTGTTGTCTCAGATTTTTCCCAGGTTGCAATGCGGACGATACCTGACTCACTAGTCAGCTGATGACAGGCAGCCTGTCTGTTTCAATGGGGGGAGCGATCGCTTTGTAGGAGAGAGATCAATCTGCAACTAATGCAACAGCTGTAGGCACCCTGATTGAAAACCCCAGGTCTTTTGAATGGATGCAGCTCATTTATGTTTCAATGGGTGGCGTAGCTGATGTGTGGGAGGGAGGAAAATTGAATTGTGGGATTTGTAGTCAAAAAAGAAAAACTCAAACAGGAAATACCAGTTCAAAAAAAGGTAGGCATAGTGTTATGGTAATCGCATGACATAGTTATTTAGCCCCAAGACAAGCGCTGATCCTTCCTAAGCATGTCCATTACTGCCTGCCAGGTACATACAAAAATCGTCTTAGGGTGGATAACCCCTTTAACATGCCCTTAGTCCACCTTACATTCTGACTGATTTGGGGATAGTGATGTTTTACCAACATTTTTAAGGACTTTTTGGGCTTACGTATGTTATTCGACTGCTTCGCATTGTATGGGGGAAAAACACAATATCAGGTTACGTTGCAGTTTAATTGCAGTCTTTAATAACATAATGAAGTTAGTCCATTATTTACCAATGGAAACTGATATTGTGGTGTCCAAGCACCAATGGCTATTCTGTGGCTTTGGACTGCTTCAGGCAGCTTGGCAGCACAAGGTGTTGGGCCCACCACAGACTTACTGTTACACTGATTTGGTTTGAACTTTATTGAAGAATAAAATATTTTTCTGTTTATCATTTGTATATATGTTATTTCTGTGTTACTGTACCCTTTGGAGTGAGCAATGAACCCCATGTGACCTTGCCTGACAATGGGAACACCTAAAGTCTCCCCAATATTATGTAGTGGGGGGAGGTGTTACCCAGAGTTCAGTATTCCGGTTACTGCTGAGCCACAGTGAGGCTCAGGTGTGTTGTTCTATGTGTTCTGAGGGAAGGCCTAGCTCAAATCTACTTTTTATGGTCATCCTGCAAGAATCTTCTGTATGGTTGAAGTTCATGCCCCAGTGGAGAAGGCCTCAATACCTTTACAGAACCCTACCTACCAGGATTCATCTACCAGTCTCGCAAGTCAGTATAAATACTTTTGGTGAAAGCACCACAAGTTCCAGCAAAGCAACAGGGCTCCCAAGGGGTTACACTGCATCCTCTCACCCAAAACCAGCTGTATGTGTAATAACATCTGTACACAGCTCAGTAAAGACAGTTATCCGTAACCTTAGGTCGGTGTGTTCCATCTACTCACCGTGTCTGGCCCAAGAGAAGCTGTCCCAACCTCGGATCATGTATAGGATAGTGGGGCCCTGGCATCACAAAGTGATAAGGTATTCTTACTAGCATCCCACAATATGATGCAGTTTAAAACCACAACGCAACCTGATCACGTATTGTCACCATTTTTAACAATGTGGACATGCAACAGTAAGTAATCAGAATACATAACTTCCTTCCAATGCATCATTGTTAATTTTTATTATAGTATGCAATAATAAAACACTTTTTCATATCTGTTATATCCTAAGAGAAGTTTTCCAGTGTCTTATAAGGGTACCTGAGGATAGCTTGAGAATTGTAGTTATATTTATATATTAAAAAAAAAAAGCTTGGTGTGTTAAATATTGCTCAGTGAGAAACTAATTTCCAAAAATATTACAGTCAAGAGCATAAAATATTGTCTTTAATGAACGGTCTCTAACATATTCTAGCTTATGCTATGTTTAACATTAACAATGATTTCAGAAAATAGAAGAATATATGTAAAATTATTTCTTCAACAGTAAAAATACAAAGAAACTGAAAATTCTTAAAGGGGTATTCCAGGCCAAAACTTTTTTATATATATCAACTGGCTCCGGAAAGTTAAACAGATTTGTAAATTACTTCTATTAAAAAAATCTTTATCCTTCCAATAGTTATAAGCTTCTGAAGTTGAGTTGTTGTTTTCTGTCTAACTGCTCTCTGATGACTCACGTCCCGGGAGCTGTGCAGTTCCTATGGGGATATTCTCCCATCATGCACAGCTTCCGGGACGTGACATCATCATTGAGCAGTTAGACAGAAAACTTCAGAAGCTAATAACTATTGGAAGGATTAAGATTTTTTAATAGAAGCAATTTACAAATCTGTTTAACTTTCCGGAGCCAGTTGATATATATAAAAAAAGGTTTAGCCTGGAATACCCCTTTAATGCATACTGAGTATTTTGAAAGAGTACCTGTCACCAAATAACACTTTTAATATAGTGTAATAGTGTAATAGTATAGTGTAATTAGCAAACACTTTCCCATTCACTTGCTTTTATCAACATAAATATGTTTAAAATGTAATAGAAAATAACGGCCACTAGGTGGCTCTGTTCTGTTCGCCGTCACGATTAATACAGTGAGTTTATTCTCCTCCCGGCCTGGCAGGAGACCAAACTCAGGAAGTGCTTCTCTGTACTGAGCTTGATGGACAGCTGCACAGAAAGTTAAAGCTCCACAGATTCTCACAGAAAGCTGCACAGACTGAACCCTGCAGGAGAGCCTCACTGATAGCAACACAGACTGAAACATGCACAGAGCCTGAGGTCTTCTATTCATCACAGTGATGCAACTATGTGAGGGCGGAAGTGGTCCCCCAGCAGGCTTCAGTGATGTCATCCAATAGTCAGAAGTAAAGAAATCGGATCACAGGAATAGCACCTGGGCAACTCCCACACGTGTTCAATCAAGGGGCTCCCTAGCCCAAGCATTAGACATAGTTCATATAGTAAAAAACATGCTGATCAATGGGATTGCTTATATCCAAAGCTTTTATCTCCTTCTTTTCATGCTTTACATGTAGTGTTTCAAAAATTGCAGATATACAAAGGATATTCACTCAGTGACTCGTAGTGAACAGTCCATAGATTAGGCTTTAGAAAGAATCATCCGCCTCCACCGAGGTCTCCTGTTCTTTTGCCTTAATCCAATGCATCTCCTCTGGGCTGGAAGTTGAGCAGCTCAGCGTAACTGAGCGCCGACCATCAGGCGATGTTTCAGGAGTGTTACCTCCCTTTCTCAAGCCTATCTTGTGCACACCCACCACCACATTTAAATACATAT
Source organism: Hyla sarda (assembly GCF_029499605.1). Lineage (NCBI taxonomy): Eukaryota > Metazoa > Chordata > Amphibia > Anura > Hylidae > Hyla > Hyla sarda. The sequence goes on along the minus strand of NC_079194.1, from coordinate 227,361,261 downwards.
GGCTTCTCGCGAGAGATCAGTTCTACAATATAAAGCAATAAAACCATCAGTGTGTTAAAATACAAGATACAAAATCTCAGAAAGGAGCATTCTACTGTAAATATACATTAATTGAACAACTCTCATTAATCCCCCTTGGGGACAGTTTTCCCAACTGATGAAACCCAAGGGGGATTAACCCTTTGAGTGACCAAGGGACGTATTTGTCCCATGTTTTTAATTGCTTGTATCGGAGCGCTCGCAGCGTTCACCTTGTCGCAACGCCCCGGTCAGACCCGCTAACCGGGAGCGCTGCATTAATGTCACAGGCGGGGATGAGACCCGCGCCTGCTCGCGGTTCGCATCCCAGTCTCCTTACCCGTCCTGTCCTCTGTCAGTTCAGTCCCAGCGCGCGTGGCCCCGCTCCCTAGGGCGTGCGCACGCCGGCTCTCTGCGATTTAAAGGGCCAGTGCGCCTCTGTTTGGCGCCTGGCCCAATTAGTGAATACACCTGTGTCCATGCCTATATTACCTCACTTCCCCTTCCCAGCATCGCCGGATCTTGTTGCCCTTGTGCCAGTGAAAGCGTTCCTTGTATGTCCCAAGTCAGTGTTCCAGACCCTCTGCCGTTGCCCCTGACTACAATCCTTGCTGCCTGCCCTGACCTTCTGCTACGTCCGACCTTGCTCTTGCCTAATCCCTTGTACCGCGCCTATCTCAGCCGTCAGTTGGGGTTGAGTCGCTATCGGGTGGAACGACCTGGGGGTTACCTGCCGCTGCAAGTCCATCCCGCTTTGCGGCGGGCTCTGGTGAAAACCAGTAACTCCTTAGACTCCGTTCCCCTGGTACGGTCCACGTCATTACCCCACTGACACAGAGGATCCACCACCAGTATCCGGATCCTGACACTCCCCCTATGTGTAAAGCATGAAAAGAAGGAGATAAAAACTTTGGATATCAGCAATCCCATTGATCAATGTGTTTTTTTTACTATATGTTCAGTGATGTCATGCCTGCTTGGAAACGCCCACTTTCTCCTGCTGGGAAATTGCACTATGTGACCAAGAAGAATGATGAGATACAGAGCTTTTTTAAAACTCATAATTATTTTTAAAGGGGTACTCTGTCCTAATACATCTTATCCCATATCCAAAGGATAGGGAATAAGATTTATGATCGTGGGGGTCCCGCCTCTGGGGACCCCTGCAATCTGTCATTGCGCATCCACCTTTGTGAGCACCGTTACGCCCCCTCCCATAGACCTGCATTGAGGAGGCGGGGCATGATGTCACACAGGGGTGGGGTCATTATGTACTCCAGCTCCGTGGTCATCACGCTACACACTTGGAGCCTCCAGCGCTGCAGAGAACTCACAAAGGTGGGTGCGCAATGACAGATTTCGGGGGTCCCCAGCACCGGCACCCCCCCGATCATACATCTTATCCCCTATCCTTTGGATAGGGGATAAGATTTATTAGGGCTGGAGTACCCCTTTAAGCATGGGAGGGGTGTTAGGAGTAGTTAGGAAACATAGCCTGAGGAAGTTACCTAGATCATATATTATACAAAAAGAAAATAAAGGGGTTGTTTGAAGTCAGAGGAGACCATGTGGCGACTTACTACAAACACAGGCCTTCCCTGCCTCATCTGTAAAATATTAGTCAAAAAAATAGAGTATGTTGCAAATCTTAAAACTACATATCTCTCTTGGACTTGGCCCCACTGGGGAAGTCGTCTGATGGAGACACAACGTGTGGGGTTTCAGATGGGCACTCGTTCTTGTATTTTATACTATTTTCTTTTTTTCATATCATTTATTGTGAGTATTAATAAGAGTATTAAGACATGAATTGATTGTTAATCCTGATTTCTTTAATCATTTTTATGATGTACTGTACATAGGACCTATGATATCACAATCATTACATATAGGGTGAGTGCTGTTTAGCAGTGACATAAGCTCAAATTGTGAGCCATTTAAATGTTTTTGGAGGAGTCGTTTAGTATATAACTGTATGTATTATTCTTCAAAAAAGTTTTCTAGAAACAGGTGTGCGTTATGCAGAGTGTTTTTTCTCTTTTCTTTAGTCTTTTAGTTTGGTATACTGTGTATAGGCACAACACTATAAGGAAGAAGATACAGTCTGCTACTCTATAACTCAGCTTCACCATCCATTTGCAGATATCCATATCAAAATGTCTTTAAAAAATGGCTGGCTTGTGTGTAGATCTCTACTGTAGGACCACCATAGACCAATGTAGATCAATTGTTTTTTTTTCTTGGTAAGTTCACACAACAGCTTATTTTTTTAGGTCCAAAATATTAACCTTTTTTAGTTGAAGCAGAGCATCCTTGGAGAACCTATATTGGGGAGGTGTCTCAAACACAAGTGCGGAAGCAATTACCGCACCTGGGAGAGAGACACTCCCCCAACAGGGAAATCCATTACATATATACATATACCCATAAAACCGGGACATTCACAAGTGTTGTAGCATATATCATAGTGAGTCCCAATGCAAAATAAAGATTATATAAAACAAAGAAAAAACATGTAAATAAGCATAAACAAGGAGGGTATAACATTAAAAACTGTAACAAAAATGTTTACACATATTACATAGGATGGAGGCAAAAATGTCTAATCATATAACATTAAAAATATGATAAATGTATTGTTATATGCCAACCATCTGTAATAGCGATGTAAAACAAGTAAACTCTGAAGGATAGAAGTCAGACAAGACATTAAGAACCAAATAATACAATGATATTATAAGCTGGAAAATGATATGTAATCCAAAATGACTGTATATTTTAAGAGAGACACGCTCAGGGGATAAATATATATGTAAATATAGTAATATGGATTAGATTATACATGCATCAAGAGCAATTCAATAATGTAATATTACATTCTGCCTTTTATTAAAGGACAACTGCAGCGGCATTACACTTATCCCCTATCCACAGAACATGGGATAAGTGTTTGATCGCGGGGGGTCCGACCGCTGGGACCCCCCCCCCGATCTCCCTAACGGGGCGCCGCCATAAGCGCTCATGGTGAGCGCTAAGGCACGTAGCATTGACCCAGAGGTCGACGGTGACACCCCGTCTCCTCCCCGTCCCCATACAGTTCTATGGGGGATGCGGGGAGGCACGAATGCCGCCTCCCCGCCTCTCCCATAGAGATGTATGGAGGAGGCGTGCCGGCCGCAACGTCATGCTGCGGATGGCACGCCCCCTGCACGGGAGAGCCGCGGCCCCGTACAGGAAATCGCCGGGGGCCCCAGCGTTCGGACCCCACGCAATCAAACACTGATTCCCTATCTTGAGAATAGGGGATAAGTGTTTGTAACGCTGCAGATGTCCTTTAAGGCCCATAGGATGTCTGCTTTCAAGATACATGATCAGAACAATTCTCTATCGAGAAGTTTTTGTCTATGGTTGCCCCCTCTTATTGGGGCAACCACCCTCTCAATTCCCTAAAGGATAAGACAATTTTAGTTGCCATTGTGTTTTTCTGCACAATGTTGACTGATCATGGAGACACGTGGCATTGGATAACTGCGGATGTTACCTCATTATATTCTGTTATCCCACATGACAAAGGCATCATTGCATTAAAATGGTTACTTTCTATTTATTCTCAATACCCCGGTGACCTGCAGGAATATCTTGCCTTATTGTTGAATATTTGCTTTCGCATAATTTTGTTATGTTTGATGACAGATATTTCCTGCAGATCAACCCCCAGCTATGGGGGCGAAATTCTCCCATTCTCTCGCCAACATCTAAATGTTTTGGTGGGAGAAAGGGACTCTTTTTGCCCCTAATAAAATCTTTTTCGATTGCATTCAATGGTATGGCCGCTACATAGACGACCTCCTGTTTATCTGGGGGTTGAGTGTAGCGGCCGTACAGGCATTTTTCTCCTTTTTGGATGACAATCAATTAGGACTTAAATTTACAGTCACTCATGGTAAGGAACATATTTGCCTTCTTGATCTTAATTTGGCGATGGCGTACTTGGAAAAATTATCACATCCTTTTTCCGTAAAAAACAGCTTCTAATACCATTTTGCACTCTGCCTCTTGCCATCCTCCCCATGTTATTAGGAACATTTCCTATGGGGGAGATAAGAAATTCCATGGAGCTTTTTGATATCAAAGCTGACAATATAGAAAAGTATCTTGTCCATAAGGGTTATCCCAAGTGGAACATTAACAGAGCAAGAACCGTTGCCATTAATAAAGATCGTAAGGATCTAATTTCTTCTTCACAGAGTTCTGCTATAGAAGACAAACACATTGCTGCTAATCAAAAGAAACCTATCATTTTTGTAACTTAATATAGTTAGGATTTTAGAACCATTTGTAACCTGGTTCATAAATATATGCCTAGTATTACAGGTGATCCTTTATTTGTTTCTGTATTGGATGCTGGTTATAAGTGTGTGTCACCTAGTTTGTTTTGTAGCACAACAAAAACATGGCTTACGACTAAGGGCTCATACAAGTGTGGTCACGGAATATGTACATGCTGCAAGGTAATGCATAATACTACTGATTTTGTTTCATATTCCACTGGAAAAAGTTATAAACTGCAGCAGTACATAAACTGTTACACATCACATGTCATTTACCTGTTTTCCTGTACATTATGCAAAATACAATATGTAGGATGCACTATTAATTAATTAATTAAAAATAGAATTGGAAAACATATTTCTGATGTTGCTCATTTTAATTTTCGTCACACCTCCATGGTTACCAAACACTGTGTGGAGTCTCACCAGGGATATTTCTCTTCTATGACTTTGTCAGGAATTGAAAGAGTCATTCCCCCTAAGAGGGGGAAGGACTCGTCATTCCGCTTCAGGTGTTACCTGTGTGGGTTGATGAGTCTTTTCTCCTATAAAGGTATGGCTGCAGTATCAGCACATTAGAATGACTAAGGCTGGTGAAACCGGCTGAAACGCGTCACTTGTATCCTGCTCTGTCATGGTGGAAATAAAAATTCAGTTCTTATTGCACAAAATCCTGCGCTGGATTCCTATATTCTTCAAAAAAAAGTTAATGGAATAGTTTTTCTTTTTAACAATTTTTTTTTTTTAGTGTTTGAACTCCTGGGTCATCCAAATTAGACAAGTCTTCTTCATAAGCTGGTTGTGAGGTCAGGGTGTAGAAATTTGTCACTACTCAATTATTACATTGGCTGCTCCTTCTGGTTCAATAAGTCAATTGAGCTGCAGGAATGTTTGGGACAAGCAACATAGTCCAGCATCTGAATTATTGAAACGTTTCACTTCTTCTATATTATAAAACCTCCCCTCATCTTAAAAAGTTTAGTCTTTCCAGTTCTGGGGGTCTAAATATATTTAAGGGGTCTGAAATGGATAAAGTGGTCTAAACTACATAAAACAAAGGGGAAAAAAGGGCCATACCCATGCTTTAGTATTCCCTGTTAAAGGGGTACTCCGCTGCCCCAGTGTTCGGAACATTTTGTTCAGAACGCTTGGAGCGGGAAGTGGGGGTTGTGACTTCAGGGCCACTCCTCCTTGTTATGTCACACCACGCCCCCTCAATGCAAGTCTATGGACTTGAATTGAGAGTGCATGGCGTGACATTGCGAGGGGCGTGGCCATGATGTTACGACCCCCGCCACCCGCTCCAAGCATTCTAAAAGACTGCTCGGTGCTGTACAGAAATTGCGGGGGTCATAGCTGTGGGACCCCTGCGATCAGACATCTTTTTCCCATATCCTTTGGATAGGGGATAAGATGTCTTAGGGGTGGAGTACCCCTTTAAAGGCTCTCCTTTCACAGGGGATAGAGATCATTATTAATGACCAGTTTGATCAGGTGTGATTGAACAGATTCCATAAATCTTGGTCATAGGTTCAAATTAAATGATCAGAATGAAAGGAGCCCAGACCCTTAGGCTAGGTTCAGACTACGGAATCTCCAGGCAGAAAATTTCCGCCCGGAGATTCTGAGTGCGGTCAGCGCCGGCTGAATCAGTCGGCGCTAGGACCGCGCAGACACTGCAGTCTCCAGTAGACTGCAATGTGTTCCGCACGGATTTCCACCGGAAGAAAGAGCACCACCTTTCTTCAGGCGGAAATTTCTAAGCGGATTTTCCGCTTCACAAATTCCGAAGTGCGAATTTGTGAACGGAAACCCATTCACTTCACTAGACATTTTAGCAAGCGGAATTTTGTACGGAAATTTTACGACTGAATTTCTGTCGGAAATTCCGTAGTCTGAACCTAGCCTTAGAAAGATCCACAATGAGATTACAACCAGTCTTGTGGGTCCTTTCTGAAGAGGCCATAAAAAAAGATTAGGTTCTTTCACTTCCAGGAAAGATTTTTTTCTTCCCCAGCAGTGCATGCCATTTGATATGTGTCATCGTCAAAAAATGAGTAATCTCTGCCAAGTGACAAGTTGAGATTGACAAAGTTTTGGGTCAGAAGACCTGCAGCAGGGATCGAAAAAAAAGAAAGTCTGAGCACCCATGTATTCCCAAGAAGTAAAAAGACAGGAGACCTATCTTCTCTCTACTAATGTATTCAATTATGGTAATGTTGTTTTTACCTATATTATCATTGTTTATAAGGAATTAAGTCACTCAAGGCTGAGCGGACAGTGAAGGATTTGATCTTTAGGCTCAATCTTATGGCTAAGCCTCTGATTTATATATTTATGGACTTTGTAATGTTGCTATTTAACTGGTTTAGCCTTAAATACAGAGGTTTTGGCCAATGTTTATAAGCACACATTCAGTGGAGAAGTGGCCTATAGCAACTAATCAGATAGCTTCTTTCATTTTTCAGAGGCCTTTTTAAAAATGAAAGGCGCCATCTGATTGGTTGCTATGGGCAACTGCACCACTGTTCCTATGCATGAGGTTTAATATGTCTCCCCCTTACTATTTACGGTGGCCACAAGCAGAATAATCACAATTCAATAAAGCATGCCCATATTCTGATGGACCTTTCATTGTCCCCATTTTAACCTGTTTAGTTCGAGAGTATATGGACCTTTCAGGACCAGACAATGTTTTATGGCTATAACATTTTTTATTTGTCGGGTTAGTGATGTGATTTCCCAGTCTTTTTGTGAATAATGCATGTTTCTACTCTTACCATTTTCCTACTGACGTTTTACAGTTTTTAAGGCTTTTTTGGCTTATAGTAACATACAGTGCATTTGGAAAGTTTTCAGACCCTTTTACTTTTTCACATTTTCTTATGTTGTGAGCTCAGACAGAATTGTGTAAAGGCACAGATCTGGAGAAAATACAGTGGCCTCCATAATTCTCACATGGAAGAATATTGGAACAAACTAGACTCTTACTAGAGCTAGCCATCCCACCAAACTAAGTAATGGGAGAAAATGGCCATGGTAAGACAGATGAACAAAAACCCAATGGTCACTATGGCAGAGCTCCAAAAATCCTGTATACATATGGGAGAAACTTTCAATAGGTCAACCATCACTCCACCAATTTGGACTTTATGGCAGAGTGGCCAGAAGGAAGCTTTTTCTCAGTAAAAGACACGTGAAAGCCTGTCTGAAGTTCTCAGACTGTGAGAAACAAGATTCATGTAGAAACCAAAATGGAACTTTTTGTCCTCAATTCTAAGCTTCATGTCCTGAGGAATCCTGGCGACACTTATCACCTGCTTAACGTCTTAAGGACCCGGGATTTTTCCGTTTTTGCATTTTCGTTTTTTCCTCTTTACCTTTAAACAATCATAACTCTTTCAATTTTGCACCTAAAAATCCATATGATAGCTTACTTTTTGCACCAACAATTCTACTTTGTAATGACATCAGTCATTTTACCCAAAAATATTCGGCGGAACGGAAAAAAAATCATTGTGAGACGAAATTGAAAAAAAAACACTATTTTGTAATTTTTGGGGGCTTCCATTTCTACACAGTAAATTTTTCAGTAAAAACTTCAGTAAACTTCTCTTTATTCTGTAGGTCCATACAATTAAAATGATACCCTACTTATATAGATTTTATTTTTTCGTACTTCTGGAAAAAATCATAACTACATGCAGGAAAATTTATACGTTTAAAATTTTCATCTTCTGACCACTATAACTTTTTTAGTTTTCCGCTTATGGGGTGGTATTAGGGCTAATTTTTTGCGCCGGGATCTGAAGTTTTTATCGGTACCATTTTTGTATTGATCGGACTTATTGATAATTTTTTCATGATATAAAAAGTGACCAAAAATACACTATTTTGGACCGTGCGGTTTAAGTAATGAAATATTTTTATAATTCGGACATTTCCGCACGTGGCGATTGCACATATGTTTATTCTTATTTACACCATTTTTTTTAATGGGAAAAGGAGGGGGATTGAAACTTTTATTAGGGGAGGGGTTCAATGATCTTTATTCACTTTTTTTTCCCACTTTTTTTTTTTTAGTGTTATAGCTCCCATAGGGACCTATAACACTGCACAAACTGATCTTTTACATTGATCACTGGTTTCTCATAGGAAACCACTGATCGATGATTCTGCCGCTTGACTGCTCATGCCTGGATCTCAGGCACTGAGCAGTCATTCGGCGATCGGACAGCGAGGAGGCAGGTAAGGACCCTCTGGCTGTCATGTAAGCTGTTCAGGATGCCGCGATGATCCCGAACAGCTCCCTGAGCTAACCGACATAGGTTTACTTTCAGTTTAGCACGCGGCACCGTGATCATTGCCGCACGCTATTAGCCACGGGTCCCGGCCGTGGCCCTGTGTTATAGAACGGGAGCGGACTCAGGACGTACAGGTACACCCTGGGTCCTTAAAAGGTTAACATCATCCCTATAGTGAACCATACAAAAACACAGGGATAGCCAGCACAACAACCAGGAACATGCCACTATGGCAAATACAAAACACCCAAAAAGTAGTTTGCATACACCCAGTTAGAGACTTTATGTCCAGAAGAGGTGAGGAGAGTGAGCATGTTAGGACCCCATCCAATAATTAGGCCACCTCTGTGTGGTGGATGGGGGATAGGGGATATGTTTAGATGAAAAAGTTCTCTGAGGATGGGTTCACACCACGTTTTTGCAATACAGTTCCCATATCCGGTTTTTGATGAAAAACGGATTCCTCAAATCCGGACCAAACTGTATCAAAACGTGTGTACACATTTTAACCTGTATATGGTTGAAAACCGTATACGGTTTTAAAAAATAATGTCCGGTTGCATCCGTTTTTAAGAAAAAAAAACTATATACGTTTTTAACTTTTCACTCCATTATGAATAAAGTTTCACTTGTATGATTGAAATTCCAAGAAAAAAAACTTTCGCTGTCAAAAACCGTATGGTGCAAACCGGATGGAACCGTACGCGCATACGGTTCTGTATGGTTCCCATTGTTAAAAAAAAATGCATACAGTTTCCATACGTTTTTTCACCCGGACCAAAAACCATGGTAGGCTACAGTATTGGGTACAGGGAAAAAATGGACAAAACCATACAAGATGCAAAACAGACACAACCAAATGCATCTTTTGGCATACAGTTTTCCATGGAGAGTCAATGCATACGGTTTTCAATATGGTTCCATACGGAAAACATATACAGGAACTGTATTGCAAAAACGTGGTGTGAACCCAACCTAAGAGCCTTCCTTTTACTTTTGTGATCAAATATAGAGTGCTGCTGCAACCTTCTTTTTACCTATAGTAAACGATGGTGGTGGCAGTATCAAGCTGTGTTTTTTCCCCATGGCTGGAGCAGGAGGACTACTCCATTTAGAGATATTTTTAATGAAAACCTTATCCAGATTGCTCTGGACCTCAGACTGGGCTAAAGGTTCAACTTCCCATGATCCTAAGCACACAACCAAGACAATACAGAAGTGGCTTAGGGACAAATCTGTGAAGGTCCTTGAGTGGCCCAGCCAGAGCCTTGACTTGACCCCAATTAAACATCTCTGGAGAGAACCGAAAATGGCTTCCACCAACAGCTCCCATCACACCTGACAGAGCTTAAAGGGGTACTCTGCCCCTAGACATCTTATTCCCTATCCAAAGGATAAGGGATAAGATGACTATTTGCGGGGGTCCTGCTACACCTGGCGTTCCTTTAGAGCATCGGAGGCAGCACCAGAGGCTCGTGACGTCACGGCCGTGCTCCGCTTGTGATGTCATAGCCACACACCCTCAATGCAAGTCTATGGGAGGAGATGTGACGCCTCCTCCCATAGACTTGCATTGAGGGAGCATGGCCGTGATGTCACGAGTGGGGCACGGCTGTGACGTCATGAGCCTCCGCCCTGCATCACCAGTCATCCGGCATGGAGCAAAGTTCACTCCGTGCACCGGATGTCTGGGGAGCCGCAGCTGAGATTGTGGGGGTCCTCAGCGGCGGGACCCCAGCAATCAGACATCTTATCCCCTACCCTTTGGATAGGGGATAAGATGTCTAGGGGCAGAGTACCCCTTTAAGAGGATTTATGGAGAAGACTGGCGGAAAATCCTTTAATCTAGTTGTGTAACCCTAGTGGCATCTTACCCAAAAAGACTGAAGGCTGTAATCACTAAACTAAGTACTAAGTAAAGGGCCTGAACACTTACATCACTGCAAAATTTTAGTTTTTCCTTTAAAAAAAAAAAAATATTTCTAATATTCAGTTTTCACTTTGTCATTATGGGGTATTGAGAGCAGAATGACGGGGGTGGGGAACTTTATTTTTTATTTTAACACAAGACCACAACATAACAAAATGTGAAAAAAGATTGAAGACTTTCTAAATGCATTGTACATAAATATATGCATGTACAAAGACAAAACACACTAATACATTCAATGAACAGCCTCTTATATGTTAAATTGAAACTGACAGCTGTTTCACCTGCACTAAACCCAATACACAGGGTTATAGTGCGGGGGAATTGGATTAAAAGAATATATAACTCACCCGGATCAGCACTATTCCATAAATGTGGTCCTTTGCGCAATGGAGGCTGGACCTAGAATACCCAGCATCCCTGCCTCAGTCCTCTCTGCTCCAATGTGCCTACCCACAGTATGCTCACATGGGTTGAGGGGGTTCCATGAATATTCACGATTTAGATGGGCATAACAGTGCAGGGATACTGGGTATGCTGGATGCCGCCTCCAATGCACGAAGCATGACATTAACATATTAGCAACAGTGGCTAATACTATCTATATCTCCAGAACCGGAAAATGGATCAGAGTGAGTAATACATCATTTTAATCTGCCTCACCCGCACCTTTAATCTGCTTCACCTGTGGATTGTGCTTAATGTGTGCGAATTGGCTCACATTAAATGTCCATTTAAAGTGACAGGCAACTATTTATAAAAGGATTCAGTACTGCAGGAGAGAATTGACAGTTCATCCGTCTTACATACTGTATATACCCTAACAATACACTCATATACATTGTGCTGCTATAATAAAAAGACCATGGAATCCCTCACTACCGCAAAAAGAAATCTAATTTCACTAGTTTTTTTTTTTTTTTTGTTATAATGCACTAGGGTCCCCTGAGATGAAAAGCAATCAAAATGTTGTACCTATCCTATCATGACTGACCCTTGCTGAGAATTGAAGCAGTGGTGGAGCACTGATGTTAAACGTGTAAAGGAAACACATTTTTGTGTCTTAGTAAATCTTTTTTTTCTACCTTATACTGTCAGGAAAACATGTTTAATGTTTTTTTTTCCATATTAAATAAGTTCTAAAATTTCACTATACTGTTTGATGTTCGTTTTTTAGAGTATTGTTGTTTATTCTATAAAAATACATAAGAAATACAATGAGTCACCTCATAGAAATATAATATTAAATATTGCCAAGTCTAAACTGCTATTTTGTCAGGCTGCACTATTGTTATTGTAAGGTTACGTTCACACAGCATTAAATAAATAGCAAAATACAGCCGAAAATAGAAATAAAATACGTCCAAATTTTTATCTAATAATGTGCACAATGAAAATCTATGGAAAAGTAGCTGCCCGTGCACACACTGTTTGGAAATACAGGCAGAATTCATACATTGAAATAATGGTTGTATTTTTAAACAGTTTATGAACTGATCCACTTTTCCATTGACTTTTATTGTAGATATTATTAGATTAAAAATGCAAATGTATTTTATTCCTATTTTACGGATGTAGAGTTATTTATTTTATGTTGTGTATATGTAGCCTTACTATTCTTAATTCTATATTTACTTAGACTTAGAGAGGGACAAATATATTAAAGCATTTTTAGATATATATAACTTTTTAATGTGAAAATAATAACAATTTATTTGATCCTAGGTATCATAGTTATGGACTAGTATTTAATCATGGTCCTATTTATCTGTGTATATAGTTTTTACACTCTCCTTATATTACAATATTCATGTTTCATCTTTTTGTTCTCAATATATATATATATATATGCATAATTTGTGTGATATAATATTATATTCTAATCTCCTTTGGTTTAACAGCATAAAGCCCCCTCCTCATAGCTATTTCTTTTAAAATGCATATCGTAGAAGTATTTATCAGAGAAATCTGCATGGAAATTGTATTCAAATGCTGACGGCCAGGTAAATTATTACATTTGCTGGAATTTGAAAACCCAATAGATAGACGTAGGAGAAATTCAAAGGAATGCATAAACTAATTCTTTATTTCAAAGGAAATAGCAACTCACTAAGAACAGCTGTCACTTGTACATGACTTATAATACAAGTAATAACAGAAAATATTATTTCTGTGTGAATGGGTTAGGAAAAATAGATTTAGAATAAGGTCAATGTAATAACTTTCTTAGACTCAAGACAAATCTTAAATTATGTTTAAAGAAGATTTCATTTTTTTTTTTATTACTAACTTCCCTTTTAAAGTGCAAAACACATTAACTCATGTTATATTGTCATGCATTACAGCCATATAATATAACAGCCACATTATAATATCATGCACAATTTATTTAGCCTTTTGGTCCTTTTTTCAGTCGTTTACTAACAGTGTGTAAGGGAACATATCCTGCAACCCATTTATTTAAAGATATGTTTATTATGTGTAACATTGAGATTGATATATATATATATATATATATATATATATATATATCAATCTGTCAGATGATATATACTGTATATGATATATGTGACTCTACTTTGCATCTAAACATACACACATTCTAATTCTAATATTTTTATATTCTAATTCTAAAATATATGGATTCTATATAATATATTAATATCTAATGCTAATAAGTACCTTTTGGCTATGTTCACACATAGTATTTTGGTCAGGATTTTGCTATGTATTTTTTAACCAAAATCGTAAGTGCTACTCGCACAGAAAAAAGTGCAATACAGTTTTTTCACTTCTGATTTTGGTTAAAAATTAGGCTGGGTTTACACATAGTATTTCGGATAGCATTTTAGTCTTTGTTTTAGAACTTACACAGAGAAAAACTATAATGGAAAGTTTTGCACCTTTTCTATGTTTTGGACCCACTCCACCGCTCAAATATGTGAATCCAGCCTTAATGCCTATTATTTTACACATTTTTATTGGTTTTCAGAATGCATTGTACAAGAATTATGTTGTTAAATAATGTGAAAACTACTATACACAGACTAATATCACCAATAATCTAACTATACAAGGTACAAATAAATGTGCCACACCATGACATGACACCTGTATACAAACCAGTATCCCCCCCCCCCCCCATACAGTGACCATTAAGGTCTACACAGGCTCTGCAGATTACAGTGCAGTTACATCCAGTAACTCACAGGTGGCATCTTCTTGGAGTCCTTCTCTTTGCTTTTGTTCTCTGTGTGGCTTAGAGTGCCATAATGACTTCTTCCATCCACGACTCGTCTCCACAGATTGTGCCAGACAAAAATCTTGGTTCTGCATTTTTTCCAGCACATTGCTCATCTTTTCCCCACCCTTAGTGCCCAAAATAATGCCTCCCTTGGTGCCCGGCATAATATGAATGTGTAGGTAAGTTGAATGGTGAGGGGAAGCAGGGTGATTGGGTGGGGAAGTGGATAAATAATTATTAGATAGATGCTCCCTGTATATGCCAAAAGTTTATAATTCCCATCCATTACGTAATTGTCTCCAATAGGTTGATAATTGTTTTCCATTAAGTAGATGCCTCCAAGTAGGTATGTCATTTAATTAGGTAGATTCCCACTGTAGGTACATCATTTACATACTTGATCAGAAACAAAAAAGAACTAAAAGTTCAGTGATATCTAATTGAAAAAAATTTAAAGGGGTAAGTTAAGTTTGATTTTTACATGAAAAAGTTTAAGGCCTCCAATAATTCTTCTTACAAAAAGAGGGTCTATGATGCTGTATGTGTTACAAACTTATCTAGTATTTAATAATACAATTCTTTATATATATATATAATTTTTTTTATAATTCTTTATAATCTATTATTTATATATATATATATATATATATATATATATATATATATATATATATATAAAGAATAGATTTTAAATCTGTCTGTATTGTATTTCTATAACATTGTTAGACAAAGTTCTACATGCTTGTAGAGACCTGTGCACCTGTGTATATGATATTTTAGAGGAAAACTACCCCCATCTCATGAAAAGTTAAATATTTCTACATCACAAATGGCATCGGAGGATTGGCGAGGGAATTAAAGCCGTGGACTTTCAATTTCTATGTTTGGTTAAAAAAAGAAAAATAACATAAACTAAAATAAGGGGAGACGGTTGCTGTAAGATGGTTTTCAATTACCATCCATTTCTCTCTTAAAAAGGAAGAAACACAGAGGAGGGGAAAACGGGTCAGGGCAGCCTGTGACAATGACAGTGTGATGGGCTGGGACCCCTGTGGAGTTTCCATCTGCTATCATTAAGGTGACTATTCACACATGAAGAAATCCCTCTTGCTGTGCTGACAGGCAGGCATCAAGAACTATGACAAGGCATTAAGACGGAGTCAGGGAGAGGGGTTGTCATATTCGCAAACAGCAATGCCTCTAACAGGACCTCCGTTATTTTACTGATTTTTTTTTTCTCAGTCTGTCACCTGTATGTGAGGTAACCCTTTCAGAACAATACTGGAGCGAAATTGTCAATTCTTAAAAATATGCTACCTTGTTTTTAAATTGAAAAAAAAAGCTTGGACTTGATGGATGGTAGAATCGCCAAGCAGAATGATTGATTGACATTTCTTCAAGAATGCTCTAATATGGTACCAGGAGGTTCTTCTGTGAAAACGTAGAAGTTCTGATGTTTATTTAAACATTGAATTATTTTTGGCTGCAGCTCAAAGGGGAGATCGAGTTGTAATAAAATTCTGAGTCATATGGACATCTGACAAGAAGACCTCAATAGGGTCTACCAATCTGGACCCCCACTGACTTCTAAAATGAGTGGGCCTTCATAGGAATCAGTTTTTACTCTGTTTCCATGATTTCAAGCTATGAAAATTTCTGACCACTGTCAACAGTTCTCAATAACTATTCAGCCGCCATCTCTTCTTTTTGGAAACTACTGGGAAGCTAACCGTATGGACCCCAACTGATGTCATCTTCCGATAAGTCTCTAAGATTTGTATTGGAAGATTATCTTAACTGGATTTCCCTTTTATGAAATAGTTATTGCAATTGTAAAGGTTAAATGGGTTGTCTGGTAGGATTACATTTAAAAAATGGAGTAGACAGGGTTAATAAAATAAAGCAGTAGTCAGTTTTACTTCCTGGTTCTCATCTTAACATGCAGGAAATGCTTACTCAACCAATCATTGGCTGCAGTGGTGACCCACCTTAGCCAGCTACTGGCTATGCCAAGATGGGGACCAAGACGTTGCAATCAGTGGGGGCTTGGGCACCTTAGAAACTGCAGTGCACAGGGTATTGGTGAGTTCACTACTGATCTGCTCCTTTTTTATATTTTATCCTTCTTGACAATCCCTTTAAATTACCTGCATAAAATAAAGGCAGGGCAATCTTATATCATTATTTTAAGGGCTCATTCACACTTCAGAAATTCCTTGTGGAAATGTAGCAATCACCAATTTACCAATTGCTTACAATGGGAGGCTGCTGCTTAGTTCACATAAGTCAATGGCATTGTTTCAGCAGAATCCTTGAGCACAGTCACATAAGTCAATGGGATTTTGATTTCTGACTCTTTATTTCAATGGCACATTCAGATCATAAAAAGCAACAATTTGAATGGCATGGATCCACTGAGGAAATTCAGAAAGAACATACCTAATAGCTGTCTCGAATTATGTTGGCACCAGCTTAACTGTACATTTGTGAGCAGCTATAATAGTGAAACATTTCTGCAGTAAATTGGAATTTAATTCCATAAAACTAGAGATATTTTTGAGATGCTGATACTTATATCAATATGAAACCATACTGTACTTTGGGCTATACTGCCCAAGACTGGTGGTGTCCTGGATAGAAGATGACTTTGGGAAAAATGTTGAGTAAGTCTGAATTTCGTGTTTATGGAGAACAATTGGAAAACACTTTAAATGGAAATTTGCAACCCAGCAGTCCCACCAATCACTTTGTTATTCCATATCCGTTGGAAGTTGAGAATACCCCTTTAAATATTATAATATAAAACAGTATTATCCAAGCAGAGTATCTGTAGTAATATTCAATTCCTATCTGTCCCAGCACTGACAACAGAATATGGTCATCCTGTAGAGCAGTCTATATAGTTCAGACTATGTAATGATGGAGGATGTGACAGCTTGTTTTCTGGATCCATTCAGTGATTTCCTGCCACTGTCCTGTTCTGTTAACAGGATATTTCTAGCCACAAAGGGAACAATTTCCGTAATATGTACATAAAGTGTTGCTGAAAAGCAATTTCTCGATTTTTGAGGTGTTTCTCACTATTATAAGTGATGTCACCTAGCAGACATATGCTATCATTCTAAGGGTTGTCCAACTATCGGGAGCCCCAGGATTCTCAGGTTGTCTCACCAACAGCACTTATCCCTTCTCCAAAGAATAGAGCATAAGTGTATGATCACTAAAGGTCTAACCTCTGTCACTCCCAGCGATATTGAGGGGTCCTGAGTCTCCTCTCAGAGTGCAGCAAAGGTCACATTTGTGCGCTGCCTATTTCTTGTCTATGGGGCTGTTGTCGAAGATAACCAATGTACTACCCCAGTAATCATATGCTTATCCCCTACTTTGTGAATAGGAGATTAATGTTGGTAGTGGGACAACCCCTTTAAAGGACTAAAAAGGAACTGCAGGTGGCTGCTGTATAGCGAATTAGCTGAAGGACTTCTCTTTTCCCTTACATTATATACATTTATACATGCTAAAACAGGTAGTCCAGTGATCAATAATATATCCCCTTTCCACAAGGATGGGAGATAAGTATCTGGTTGTGGCGGGTCCAACCTGTGGGATCCCATGAAATCTCCAGAATGGAGTCCCAGCTTTCAGAGAGAGCACATGCGGTAGACAGCACGCACTCCATTCACTTCTCAGGGAATAACAAGATTATCCAAGTAGCTCACTCGGGCGTCTCCGGCGCTTCTGTTGCTGGGGCCATATTAGAGATCACAACAGCCGCCCAAAGGGCCCCACACACACACACACAATCAGATACTTATCCCCTATCTTGTAGATACCTTAATTTCTACTGGACAACCCCTTTAAAGTGGTCCATTATTAGAGGTGGAGTTTCACTTTACGTGTATCTATACATAAAGAAACTTCTGGTAGGTTCACTCAGTTTAGACTGGCTACTGAACATTTCTGGAGAAAAGCCACAATCTGCAGGAAAATCCATAAGAGGAATATGGACCACGTTCTGTGGATTTTCCTCTTAAATCATAATCCTCAGATGTGTCACATTAACATCCACAACAATACATAGTTTGCAGATTTTAGTGTAAATTTTGACTTTGAGGGCAGGGTCATACAGGACGCATCCACAGTGTATTTCACATTCAGGTGCATCAACGGCAGTGACAGAGGGACTCCAGAGCAAACTCCCGCCTGCGGCTGGGCAGCTCTATGGGGGAGATTTATCAAAACCTGTGTGAAGGAATAGTTGCCCATGGCAACCAATCTTCTTTCATTTTTAACAAGGCCTCTGCACAATGAAAGAAGCGATCTGATTGGTTGCTATGGGCAACTCGGCAACTTTTCCTCTGCACAGGTTTTGATAAATCTCCCCCGATGTGTTCACTTGTAGTGGCGGACATCTACAATGGGAAATCTGCCACTAAGAGTGGACACGCAGAGCTACCTGACCGCAGCCAGGAGCTCGCTCTGCAGTCCCTCTGTGACCTAAATTCCACAATAAATCCTTCAACAAAAACAAAAATCCACACTGCAAGTCAATTTCCATGTGGCATAAGGATGGAATTTGTTGAAATCTCATTCATTTACCTTCTACTGTATCCTGTTGCAGATCTTTCCATCAGAAATCAACAAGAAATCTAAAGCATTTCCGCCCCACATGAATTTTTGGTTTACGCCAGCATACTGACAGAATGGTAGTGCCAACATACACAGTGGCATACTCATGTCAAATCCATTGATTTCAAAGGGCAGAACATAGTCTAGGAGAGACTGTTCGGTGCATTCAACAGATAGATGTTCGATAGATAGATAGATAGATAGATAGATAGTAGATAGATATGAGGTAGATAGATAGAAGATAGATAGATAGATAGATAGGAAATAGATAGATAGATAGATAGATAGATAGATATGAGGTAGATAGATAGAAGATAGATAGATAGATAGATGATAGATAGATAGATAGATAGATAGATAGATAGATAGATATGAGGTAGATAGATACTGTAGATAGGAGATAGATGGATAG
Organism: Hyla sarda; assembly: GCF_029499605.1. Taxonomy (NCBI): domain Eukaryota; kingdom Metazoa; phylum Chordata; class Amphibia; order Anura; family Hylidae; genus Hyla; species Hyla sarda. The sequence goes on along the minus strand of NC_079194.1, from coordinate 227,342,393 downwards.
ATATGAGATAGATAGATATGAGGTAGATAGATAGATAGATAGATAGACACAAGGTAGATAGATAGATAGATAGATATGAGATAGATAGATAGATAGATAGATATGAGGTAGATAGATAGACACAGATGATGCCGGAAGAAGCAGCACAACTAGAAGTTGCTCAGGTGCCGGGTATAAGCTGGTAAAAGCTCTGGTCCGGAGACTTGAAGTAGAAATCCAAAAATAAGAAACTCCAGCAGCACACCAATATAGTGAAAAACAATTGTGAAGTTTATTCACCCAAAGTCTTGCGACGTTTCGGACGTCCAATTGCAGCCTTTCTCAAGGCTGTAATTGGACGGCCGAAACGTCGCAAGACTTTGGGTGAATAAACTTCACAATTGTTTTTCACTATATTGGTGTGCTGCTGGAGTTTCTTATTTTTAGATAGATAGATAGACACGCGGTAGATAGATAGGAGATAGATAGATAGATAGATATGAGGTAGATAGATAGATAGATAGATAGATATATAGATCAAAAGATAGATAATAGTTAAGATATGGGATAGGTAGATAAATAGATAATGAGATAGACATAGATAAATAGATAGATATATAGATAGACATGAGGTAGATAGATAAATAGATAGATAGGAGATAGATAGATAGATAGATAGATATGAGGTAGATAGATACTGTAGATAGGAGATAGATGGATAGATAGGAGATAGATAGATATGAGATAGATAGATATGAGATAGATAGATAGATAGATATGAGGTAGATAGATAGGAGATAGATAGATAGACATGAGGTAGATAGATAGATAGACATGAGGTAGATAGATAAATAGATAGATAGATAGGAGATAGATAGATAGATAGATAGATAGATACAGTAGATAGGAGATATATAGATGGATAGATATGATATAGATAGATAGATATGAGATAGATAGATCAAAAGATAGATAATAGCTAAGATGTGGGATAGATAGATAGATAGATAGATAAGAGATAGATGTGGGAACTGTAGGTTGGTAGGTAGGCAGATAGATAGATAGATAGATAGATAGACAGATTATAGCTAAGGTGTGGGTAAAATAGATATACAATAGATAGATAGAAAATAGATAAGATATGGAATGGCTAGATAGATATGAGATACATTTATAGGCAGACCAATAGATAGACAGTTAACAGTTAAGATATGGAATGGATAGATAGATAGATAGATAGATAGATAGATAGATAAGATATATATGAGAAGATAGATATGGGATAGATAAATATGAGATAGATAGATAATATAGAGAAGATATGATGGGTGATACATAAAAAAGTAAGAATTTATTTCACTTAGCTGACAAACTTCTATATATATATAGTTGTGCATAGCATTTCCTGTACTCCAGTGAAGTCTAAACACATGATAATTTCTTATACAATGTTAAAGGGACTGTGAAATGACTGCAATGTTTATCTCAGTGTAGAGTAACAAAATGAGCACAGGCTTTTAACCAGCAGGGGGGGCAACAGGATTATTATTGAGCTCTGACCCGTTGGCACAGAGGCTGAAAGCTGATTTGACAGTTGTAGGGAAGGAGCACTCTGCTGAGATACACTTCATCAGGCCTTTTGTAAAAGGTTATGTTTTTATCTTTCCGGATCCTTTCTGCAGTCCGCACTACATTTCCTGAGTGTAGTAGCTAATGGATTTTTAAGGGTTTACTAAAAAAAAAAAAAAAAAAAAGCAGAAATCAATAAGAACGTTCTAATCGTAAAATGCAGGGGAAAGATATTTTTCACCTTATGTGCTAGCACATTATAAAAATACAAGTGGCAACAGGAATTATAAGAAACCAGTATGGAACTGCGCTGCTCCACCTTGTATATGCATGTATTAGAGATGAGTAGGGATGAGTGAATAGAATCTGAGAACTCCGAATTCGTTGCGTATTTCAGGAAAGATTCGATTTGTAACGAGTGTAACGGTCCAATCGCGCGAAACGCTTCATTAAACTTCATTTAATGCAGTCCGGGCTCCATGGCATCTAAAATGGTGGACCCGCACGTGAGGACATGGGGCAAGGAATCCTGGTAAAGCGGGAACAAGGGTAGGCGGGATGACCCTGAATCACATGCAGCCTATCAGCAGCCAGTCACCCCTGTGATATCACAGCCCTATACAATCAGCAGCCATATTTTGGCCAGTCACTTCAGCCTTTCATTGCAGAGAGATAGAGAGGGACAGACAGCGCTGTGTGTTGGCCAGAAAAGCTTTTTTTCCATCAGCGATTCACCTCCTAGTCACATCAGCATTTTGTTGCACAGGGGGACAGACAGCAGTGTGTGTTGCACAGAAAGGCATTCTTACAGCAGCGATTCACCTCCCAGTCACTACAGCGTTCTATTACAGAGAGGGACAGACAGCAGTGTGTTGCACAGTTTATTGCACAGCACAGCAGCAATTCAGCTCAAGTACAAATCCTGCCTAGAAGCACTGATGGGGAAGGAAGTGAGAGAGAGAATGCAATTTTGGGTTTAGTACACAGTGACTGTGTGCTGCAGCACTGGTGTGTACTGCTGGTGTTGTACACAGATACATTTTTAAGTGTACTGTAGCGCATTGTCCTCCCCTCATAAGTGCATACCACATATGTACATCTAAGTGGTGTACTATTTTGTTCCTGTTAAAACCTCAAATGGCTTAGATACTGGGAAAGGCCAGCCAAAAGTACACACCTGCTGGTATTGTAGACAAATACTGTTTTAAGCGTACTGGCGCGCACTCAGGGTTCCCCTCACTCAGGTTTATGGAATGGAATGTTGCAGAAATTTCTACAACTTAAACTGCCCCCCTTTTAAATCCACCCTTGATGACCTTGTCACATATAATACTACCTCTTTTTGAATGGCACTTTTATCACAGATTTTGGTGTTTTTTTAAGTTTGTGTTTTTTGCACTTGTATGTTCTGTAATCAGGGCTGTAGCTCTGATGAGGCGAGTGAGGCGATCGCCTCAGGCGTGCTGTTGCAAGGGGGCGCAAGGGGGGGGGGGGTCCAGCACACATTACACTGAGGCATTGATTCCCAACCAGGGTGGCAGGACACTCTGGTGGGAAATTTGACACTAGCATTTTTTTTATTTTCTTGCCCAGGCCTGTGCACCTGTGAGTCACAGGCGTGCAGGCCAGGCAGGAGGGAAGTCTGTGTGCAGTGCCGGAATGGGTGATGCTGCAGCTCCAATCCTCGTGTATCCTCCTTCTCCTGTGGGGCAGCTCTGGACTCTGGATTCTCCCTGATCCCTCAGCATAATGATGTAGATGGAGGGAAGGAGTAGGGGCAGCACTGACAGAAGCCTACTCAGCTTCAGGTAGTGCACCCCCACCCTTCTTTCACTCCTCTACACCTCTCTGTCACCCCTCGTAACTTCTCTGCAACCCCTGGACACCCATCTGTTATCCTGTACACCCTTCTGTAACCCCTCTACACCCTTCTGTCACCCCTCTAAACCCCTCTACACCCCTCTGTCACCCCTGTATACCCCTCTGTGACCCATGTACACCCCTCTACACTTCTGTCTTCCATGTACACCCCGCGGTCACTGTGTGGGGTAAGGCAGGAGGCATTGTGTGTGTTTGGGGGTGGGGGGTGGAGGCATTTGAGTGAGGCTGGAAACATTGGAGGAGATTTATCAAAACCAGATTTCTTATTTCATTTTGCAAAGGCCTTATTAAAAATGAAAGAAGCAAGCTGATTGGTTGCTATGGGCAACTGGGCCACTTTTCCTCTGCACAGGTTTTGATAAATCTCTCCCCTTGTGCGTTGTGGGGAGTCTGGAGTCATTAGTAGGGAAAAGGGGAGCATAATGCTGGAAAAGTGCATGTCACGATGCCGGCTGGCAGGTAGTGGACCCTCTGTGCCAGAGAGGGATTGGCGTGGACCGTGCTAGTGGACCGGTTCTAAGCCACTACTGGTTTTCACCAGAGCCCGCCGCAAAGCGGGATGGTCTTGCTGCGGCGGTAGTGACCAGGTCGTATCCACTAGCAACGGCTCACCTCTCTGGCTGCTGAAGATAGGCGCGGTACAAGGGAGTAGGCAGAAGCAAGGTCGGACGTAGCAGAAGGTCGGGGCAGGCAGCAAGGATCGTAGTCAGGGGCAACGGCAGAAGGTCTGGAAACACAGGCAAGGAACACACAAGGAACGCTTTCACTGGCACTAAGGCAACAAGATCCGGCAAGGGAGTGCAGGGGAAGTGAGGTGATATAGGGAAGTGCACAGGTGAACACACTAATTGGGACCACTGCGCCAATCAGCGGCGCAGTGGCCCTTTAAATCGCAGAGACCCGGCGCGCGCGCGCCCTAGGGAGCGGGGCCGCGCGCGCCGGGACAGAACAGACGGGGAGCGAGTCAGGTAGGGGAGCCGGGGTGCGCATCGCGAGCGGGCGCTACCCGCATCGCGAATCGCATCCCGGCTGGCAGCAGGATCGCAGCGCCCCGGGTCAGAGGACGTGACCGGAGCGCTGCAGCGGAGGGAGTGAAGCGAGCGCTCCGGGGAGGAGCGGGGACCCGGAGCGCTCGGCGTAACAGTACCCCCCCCCTTGGGTCTCCCCCTCTTCTTGGAGCCTGAGAACCTGAGGAGCAGACTTTTGTCAAGGATGTTGTCCTCAGGTTCCCAGGATCTCTCTTCAGGACCACAACCCTCCCAGTCTACTAAAAAAAAATTTTTCCCTCTGACCTTTTTGGCAGCCAAAATTTCCTTGACCGAGAAGACGTCCGAGGAGCCGGAAACAGGAGTGGGAGGAACAGATTTGGGAGAAAAACGGTTGAGGATGAGTGGTTTGAGAAGAGAGACGTGAAAGGCATTAGGGATACGAAGAGAAGGAGGAAGAAGAAGTTTATAAGAGACAGGATTAATTTGACACAAAATTTTGAAAGGACCAAGATAGCGTGGTCCCAACTTGTAGCTAGGGACACGGAAGCGGACATATTTAGCGGAGAGCCATACCTTGTCTCCAGGGGAAAAAACGGGGGGAGCTCTTCTTTTCTTATCCGCGAACCTCTTCATGCGTGAAGAAGCCTGTAAGAGAGAATTTTGGGTCTCTCTCCATATAATGGAAAGGTCACGAGAGATTTCATCCACAGCGGGCAGACCAGAGGGCAAGGGGGTAGGGAGGGGGGGAAGAGGGTGACGGCCGTACACCACGAAAAATGGGGATTTGGAGGAAGATTCAGAGACCCTGAAGTTATACGAAAATTCGGCCCATGGAAGGAGATCTGCCCAGTCATCCTGGCGGGAGGAAACAAAATGTCGCAAATAATCACCCAGGATCTGGTTAATTCTTTCTACTTGTCCATTGGACTGGGGATGATATGCAGAGGAAAAATTCAATTTAATCTTGAGTTGTTTACAGAGAGCCCTCCAGAATTTAGACACGAATTGGACCCCTCTATCCGAGACAATCTGTGTAGGCAACCCGTGAAGACGAAAAATGTGTACAAAAAATTGTTTAGCCAACTGAGGCGCAGAAGGAAGACCAGGAAGAGGGATAAAATGTGCCATTTTGGAGAATCGATCAACGACCACCCAAATAACGGTGTTGCCACGGGAAGGGGGTAAATCAGTAATAAAATCCATACCAATCAGAGACCAAGGCTGTTCGGGGACAGGCAGAGGATGAAGAAAACCAGCGGGCTTCTGGCGAGGAGTCTTATCCCGGGCACAGATAGTGCAGGCTCGCACAAAGTCCCCAACATCCGTCTCCAGAGTCGGCCACCAATAGAAGCGGGAGATGAGTTGCACAGATTTCTTGATGCCCGCATGACCTGCGAGATGGGAGGAGTGACCCCATTTGAGGATTCCGAGGCGTTGGCGTGGAGAAACAAAGGTCTTTCCTGGAGGAGTCTGCCTGATGGAGGCAGGAGAAGTGGAGATCAGGCAGTCAGGTGGAATGATGTGTTGCGGAGGGAGATCAATTTCTGAGGCATCCGAGGAACGAGAGAGAGCATCGGCCCTAATGTTCTTATCGGCAGGACGAAAGTGAATCTCAAAATTAAATCGGGCAAAGAACAGAGACCACCGGGCCTGGCGAGGATTCAGCCGTTGGGCCGACTGGAGGTAGGAGAGGTTCTTGTGGTCGGTGTAAATAATAACAGGAAATCTTGATCCCTCCAGCAGATGCCTCCATTCCTCAAGTGCTAATTTAATGGCTAGAAGCTCTCGATCCCCGATGGAGTAGTTCCTCTCCGCTGGAGAGAAGGTCCTAGAGAAAAAACCACAAGTGACAGCATGCCCGGAAGGATTTTTTTGTAGAAGAACAGCTCCAGCTCCTACTGAGGAGGCATCAACCTCCAATAGGAAGGGTTTGGAAGGGTCAGGTCTGGAGAGCACGGGAGCCGAAGAAAAGGCAGACTTGAGTCGTTTAAAGGAGTCTTCTGCTTGAGGAGGCCAGGACTTGGGATCAGCATTTTTCTTGGTTAAAGCCACGATAGGAGCCACAATGGTAGAAAAATGTGGAATAAATTGCCTGTAATAATTGGCGAACCCCAAAAAGCGTTGGATAGCACGGAGTCCGGAGGGGCGTGGCCAATTTAAGACGGCAGAGAGTTTGTCTGGATCCATCTGTAGTCCCTGGCCAGAGACCAAATATCCTAGAAAAGGAAGAGATTGGCATTCAAACAGACATTTCTCAATTTTGGCAAAGAGTTGGTTGTCACGAAGTCTCTGAAGAACCATACGGACATGCTGGCGGTGTTCTTCTAGATTGGCAGAAAAAATTAGGATATCGTCCAGATATACCACAACACAGGAGTATAACAGATCACGAAAAATTTCATTGACAAAGTCTTGGAAGACGGCAGGGGCATTACACAGTCCAAAGGGCATGACCAGATACTCAAAGTGTCCATCTCTGGTGTTAAATGCCGTTTTCCACTCGTCCCCCTCTCTGATGCGGATGAGGTTATAGGCGCCTCTTAAGTCCAATTTAGTGAAGATGTGGGCACCTTGGAGGCGATCAAAGAGTTCAGAGATGAGGGGTAAGGGGTAGCGGTTCTTAACCGTGATTTTATTAAGACCGCGGTAGTCAATGCAAGGACGTAGGGAGCCATCTTTTTTGGACACAAAGAAAAATCCGGCTCCGGCAGGAGAGGAGGATTTACGGATAAAGCCCTTTTTTAAATTCTCCTGGACGTATTCGGACATGGCAAGAGTCTCTGGGGCAGAGAGAGGATAAATTCTGCCCCGGGGTGGAGTAGTACCCGGGAGGAGGTCGATAGGGCAATCATAAGGCCTGTGAGGAGGTAGAGTCTCAGCTTGTTTTTTGCAGAAAACATCCGCGAAGTCCATATAGGCCTTAGGGAGACCGGTTACTGGAGGAACCACAGAGTTACGGCAAGGGTTACTGGGAACCGGTTTTAGACAGTTCTTGGAACAAGAGGACCCCCAACTCTTGATCTCCCCAGTGGACCAATCCAGGGTTGGGGAATGAAGTTGAAGCCAGGGAAGTCCAAGGAGAATCTCCGAGGTGCAATTGGGGAGGACCAAAAGTTCAATCCTCTCATGATGAGATCCGATGCTCATAAGAAGGGGCTCCGTGCGGAAACGTATGGTACAGTCCAATCTTTCATTATTTACACAATTGATGTAGAGGGGTCTGGCGAGACCGGTCACTGGGATGTTGAACCTGTTGACGAGAGAGGCCAAAATAAAATTTCCTGCAGATCCAGAGTCCAAGAAAGCCACTGTAGAGAAGGAGAAGGCAGAGGCAGACAACCGCACAGGCACAGTAAGACGTGGAGAAGCAGAGTAGACATCAAGGACTGTCTCACCTTTGTGCGGAGTCAGCGTACGTCTTTCCAGGCGGGGAGGACGGATAGGACAATCCCTCAGGAAGTGTTCGGTACTAGCACAGTACAGGCAGAGGTTCTCCATACGGCGTCGTGTCCTCTCTTGAGGTGTCAGGCGAGACCGGTCGACCTGCATAGCCTCCACGGCGGGAGGCACAGGAACAGATTGCAGGGGACCAGAGGAGAGAGGAGCCGAGGAGACGAAACGCCTCGTGCGAACAGAGTCCATATCTTGGCGGAGTTCCTGACGCCTTTCAGAAAAACGCATGTCAATGCGAGTGGCTAGGTGAATAAGTTCATGTAGATTAGCAGGAATTTCTCGTGCGGCCAGAACATCTTTAATGTTGCTGGATAGGCCTTTTTTGAAGGTCGCGCAGAGGGCCTCATTATTCCAGGACAATTCTGAAGCAAGTGTACGGAATTGTACGGCATACTCGCCAACGGAAGAATTACCCTGGACCAGGTTCAACAGGGCAGTCTCAGCAGAAGAGGCTCGGGCAGGTTCCTCAAAGACACTTCGGATTTCCGTGAAGAAGGAGTGTACAGAGGCAGTGACGGGGTCATTGCGGTCCCAGAGCGGTGTGGCCCATGACAGGGCTTTTCCGGACAGAAGGCTGACTACGAAAGCCACCTTAGACCTTTCAGTGGGAAACAGGTCCGACATCATCTCCAGATGCAGGGAACATTGGGAAAGAAAGCCACGGCAAAACTTAGAGTCCCCATCAAATTTATCCGGCAAGGATAAGCGTATCCCAGGAGCGGCCACTCGCTGCGGAGGAGGTGCAGGAGCTGGCGGAGGAGATGACTGCTGAAGCTGTGGTAGCAACTGTTGTAGCATAACGGTCAGTTGAGACAGCTGTTGGCCTTGTTGCGCTATCTGTTGTGACTGCTGGGCGACCACCGTGGTGAGGTCAGCGACAACTGGCAGAGGAACTTCAGCGGGATCCATGGCCGGATCTACTGTCACGATGCCGGCTGGCAGGTAGTGGACCCTCTGTGCCAGAGAGGGATTGGCGTGGACCGTGCTAGTGGACCGGTTCTAAGCCACTACTGGTTTTCACCAGAGCCCGCCGCAAAGCGGGATGGTCTTGCTGCGGCGGTAGTGACCAGGTCGTATCCACTAGCAACGGCTCACCTCTCTGGCTGCTGAAGATAGGCGCGGTACAAGGGAGTAGGCAGAAGCAAGGTCGGACGTAGCAGAAGGTCGGGGCAGGCAGCAAGGATCGTAGTCAGGGGCAACGGCAGAAGGTCTGGAAACACAGGCAAGGAACACACAAGGAACGCTTTCACTGGCACTAAGGCAACAAGATCCGGCAAGGGAGTGCAGGGGAAGTGAGGTGATATAGGGAAGTGCACAGGTGAACACACTAATTGGGACCACTGCGCCAATCAGCGGCGCAGTGGCCCTTTAAATCGCAGAGACCCGGCGCGCGCGCGCCCTAGGGAGCGGGGCCGCGCGCGCCGGGACAGAACAGACGGGGAGCGAGTCAGGTAGGGGAGCCGGGGTGCGCATCGCGAGCGGGCGCTACCCGCATCGCGAATCGCATCCCGGCTGGCAGCAGGATCGCAGCGCCCCGGGTCAGAGGACGTGACCGGAGCGCTGCAGCGGAGGGAGTGAAGCGAGCGCTCCGGGGAGGAGCGGGGACCCGGAGCGCTCGGCGTAACAGTGCAGAGCCTAATACTAATATGTTCGTGTTGCAAGTTCCATGATATCCTGTGCCAGATGGAGCAAAAAGAGCTAGCTACAGCTCTGTCTATAATGCACATCATGTAACAATGTTTAGCACTTATCTGATTGCCTTGTAGTTTGCAGACGTTGTTTAAAGACTTTTTATAATTTATGAAAAGTGACTTGTACATTTTGAAATAAAATTTTATAGAATTTAAAAGCCAGGTAAGAAGTCCAGAATGGAAGCTAACTCTTGTCACTACATTCTCATGGCATGAAGGACATTTCCAAAATAATCTGCGTGTCATACTGAATAACAGTATTATTTCACTAACGCAGCACACACCCTGTGCGTGTTACAGGAAGGCAAAGGGTTCTACACCCCTATTGAGGCTCTGTAGCCTGGTCATAGCAGTTTTTAAAAGCGATTCACCGCAAATAAATTCTGATCAAACCAAATTTTTACTGAATTTTCGGCGAATCGGCCGAATCGAATTTTGCAAAAAATTCGCTCATCTCTAGAGATGTGGATCCCACTTAACCCTGTCAGCTGCATAGTTTGTGTACTGTATGTCGAATACTTTCTAAGCTAACGTAATGCAGTAGGTGTATCTTAAATAACATAATAAGTTGTGCTAGTTGACAAACACAGCTCTGCTACTGTATCATTAAGTACATGCAAAAAAAAAACTCACCAATTTCACATAAGTGTATTATGGATACATTTTTTTGCACCAGTCTCACAGTGGAGTGTGCTGGCCTGACCGCCGGTTAAATGACCTGAATTAACAGCATCATAAATCCTGATTCGACAGACAGCCAGACAGGACAATTAGCTGTAATACAGTGTTAGGGTAGGTTCACATGTACAAGATCTGCTGCATATTTTCTGCAGGTGATTTTGCTACCCATTGAAATTAATGGGCAGCTAAATCAGCTGCACAAAATATCCAGCAAAAATATGCAGCAGAACCTGTACGTGTGAATGTACCCTAAAAATGTAATTCCATATAAAACATAAGTTTATTAAACCAGGGTTTGATTATGATATCATTTGTTTGTTATGATGATGATGATTATTATTATTATTATAATTTGTATTAAATGTATTCTTTTAAGGGATTCAGTTTAAGCTATTTCCAATAATGGGGACCCAAAATAATTGGGCATATTAATTGAATAGTGTTGAGCGGCATAGGCCATATTCGAATTCGCGAATATTCGCGAATATATGGACGAATATTCGTCATATTCGCGAATATTCGCATATTCGTTATATTCTCGTTTTATTTTCGCATATGCGCAAATTCGCGTATGCGAAAATTAACATATGTGAATATTAGCATATGCAAAATTAGCATACGCGACAATTCGCATATGAGAATTTTCGCACGCCAGTCTCACACAGTAGTATTACAGCCTTTTTTACACCACACAAGCTGGAAGCAGAGGGGTGATCACTGTGGTGTGTACTGTGAAAAAAAAAAAAAAACGAATATTCGTAATTACGAATATATAGCGCTATATTCGCGAAATTCGCGAATTCGCGAATATGTGATATTCGCGAATAATATTCGAATTGCGAATATTCGTGAGCAACACTATAATTGAAGTGGAAAATAACATTCAGCATTTATATCTGTGTTTCTCAACCAGTGCCTCCAGCTCTTGCAAACCTACAACTCCCAGCATGCCCAACATGCTGGAAGTTCTAGTTTTGCAACAGCTGGAGGCACTGGTTGAGAAACACTAGTTTATATGATGTAGTGGCTGGTTTTATAGTGTTCCATTATTAATTGAATTAGTAGCATCGAAAAATCATATAAAGCTTTCACCAATATTACACATTGCCATCTCAAAAGATAGCAAGAATGGGTTTCCATTGGCTGACACCTTAAAGGGGTTCCAAAATGAAGCACTTCAGACATGTCACATGATATACAAAGTAGTTCAGTGTTCCTTTAAGGAAGTGACTAATTGGGGTTAAATATGCAAAAAATGTCATTATTATGGCTCAGTACATTTAAGCCATGTCAGAGATGCTAAACAATGGTGTAGACTGACAGCAATAACTATATAGACACCAACTGATCAAGTATTATTATTAGTTTTTATTATTTTCTATATCATACTATTATGTAACATCACATTATACCAATAAAGAATTGAGTGGATTTTATGGACAGTAAATTTTAGTGTTGCTATTACTATTCCAGGCAACCTATGTTCTATCTCTACCAAAAATTGTATTGTTATATTTGGCCTAGTAATTTTAAGGATGTCTTAGTATTACAAACTACAGAAAATATCATATATACATACATATACAGTGACCCCCCCAACCTACGATGGCCCAGACATACGATAATTTCAACATGAAATGGCCTCTCAGAGGCCATCGCATGGTGAAGGCAGCATCAACATACGATGCTTTTGTATGTCGGGGCCATCGCATAAACGGCTATCCGGCAGCGCAGACTGCTTCAGCTGCCACCGGATAGCCGTTTACGGTGCCCCGTGTGGTCCGCTGACAATCACTTACCTGTCCTCGGGGCTCCGGCGCGTCCTCTTCGGGATCCCCTGCATCGTCGGTGCTTTCCATCGTCGTCATCACGTCGCTGCGCACGCCGTCCCGTCATCCAATAGGAGCGGCGTGCGTAGCGTCGTGATGGCGGCGACGGAGAGCGGCGACGGAAAGCGCGGATGTCAGGGAAGAAGAGGCCTTGCCGGTGTCGGGGACACCCCGGGGACGCGGCGGCAGCGATGGAAGGTGACATCCAGGGCAGCGGTGACGGTCCGGAGCGGCGGGGACAGGTGAGTACAACTTCCTATGCCAGTGGTCTTCAACCTGCGGACCTCCAGATGTTGCAAAACTACAACTCCCAGCATGCCCGGACAGCCAACGCAGGTTGTAGACCACTGTCCTATGCTTTACATTGCACAGATCCCTCAACATACGATGGTTTCAACAAATGATGGTCCATTTGGAATGGATTACCATCGTATTGTGTGTATATATATATATATATATATATATATATATATATATATATATATATATATATATATATACAGAGGGACCACTGTGTATATATATATATATTATTCTTTTTTTTCTCAATGTAATTCAAATTAGCTTATAAACACACTGCTACTTATGATCTAGTAACACTAATTTTTTTGCTTTTATGATCTTCATGCAAGTTTCACATCCATGTGATTCCCTCCTTAAAGGGTAGCTCCCACCATCCTATTTTTTTTTCTTTTCTGTCCCTGCCTTTTGCCAATCTATCCCTAACCCCCTCCCTGCTTTTGTCTGCCTGGCAGTGTGCTCACTACCAGGCAGACTTCCCCAGCAGGCACAACGTCACTGATGCCTGCTGGGGGGGGACTTCCGCCCTTAGTTCATCTACACAGGGTGCCTCCAGCTGTTTCACCACTACAACTCCCACATCTATTGGCTGTCAGGGCATGCTGGGAGTTTTAGTATTGAAACAGCTGGAGGCACCCTGTGTAGATAAATTATTAGTTAGTTACATGCGGTGCTGCGGCGCTAGCCCGTCCCCTCCGTCTCCCTCCCCCCCTCGCCATACCCCGTTCCCTCCATCACAAACCCCCCCGCATACCCCATTCCCTCCATCACAATCCCCCCTCCCGCATACCCCGTTCCCTCATTACACTTACTGCAGAGTCCGGCAGCGGGCGTGAAGGGACAGTGGCGGTGACGAGGCGTGATGAGGCGGCGGCGGCAATGTGCGGGAGGAGTGGCCTCCCATCCAGTGGCCGGGGAGCCAATGCGCTCACTCCCTGCCTGTCTGATTGACAGGCCGGGAGCGAGTACAGCCTAAATGAAAAAGGACTGATTGGCAGGCCAAAATCAGTCCTTTTTCAGGCGTGACGTCACGCCAGGCTGCAGCCGGCCACTAGGAGGGAGACCCCTAGTGGCCGGTTTTCAAATGTAAATTAAACCATTTTAATAAAAAAAATAAGTACATAAGTACATAAGTACTACAACATATCAAAAAATAAAGTTGGTGACAGTGCCCATTTAACTCTTTGAACACCAGTTAAAAGGATCTTACTATTTCCGAATATAAACTAGCTCTCTGGCCTTTTAGCATTATTACTCCTTATTTGGTTGTTTGTTCTATTTATTTATTATTATTTATTTATTTATTTAAATTAGTTAGTCATTTCTTTAGTTAGTTTATTTTTTATTTATTTATTTATTTCGTTTCTTATTTTATGTTTTGTTTAAGGAGGAGTCATTTCAGAAAGGCAGACTTGCAAAAAAAGTAAGGAAAAAAATCCTATTCAGATCTGTGTCCATCATATTACACATACAAGTAAGATATATATTTAGTATGTGACCCTTGACAGAGAAAAGAGCGAAAACAACCAGCAACGAGCCCACCATGGAGCACTATAACCTAATTGCTGTATAATAGTATAATAGCACATAAACATAAATGGGAAAGGGACATGATGAACGGGCTCAATACATAATATTTTATGGAACTACAAGTTTTACAAGGGAAATATTAGAAAATGAAAAAAAAAAAATAATAATTACCCGAGTTATAAGTCAAGCGAAAGATGTCTGTCTATAAATTCTAGTAAACTCTATGCACGGTGTAGCGTTTGATTACTATCCTGAAGTAGTGAACGTGAACAAGTTAATTAAGTCATATAACATGTAGCACCAAATATTGCTTAACGCTAGAAGGTAAAATAACTCCAGGATATGGCTTTAAAATGCAAAACACCCTGTCCTCCAGAGAATAGGTTATTACTTACTGCTTCAATGCTCATGTTCAGCATTAACTACAACTAGCAAATGAATTTCTTATAGGGTGATTTAAATCACACAGGCGACGTTTATCCTACAGATAGCAGCAAATGTAAAGGTAACTTAAATGGTACAATTAGGTTAAAAAAAAAATGACAATATGAAAATAATTTCCTTAAAATGACATGGCTTTATAGGAATGTTATATTAGAAGGGAAAAAAATAAACCGAAAATAGTTTGATGACAAATTGCAAAGAAGGTTTTTTTTTTCTATGCGAAAGAATGTGATAATGATAAATTTCCCCAAATAATGTGTTCTGCCCCTCAAATAATGTGTTCTGCCCCTCAAATAATGTGTTCTATTGGGGCAGTGTTTTACAAAACTACAACTCTCAGCATGCCCAGACAGCCTTTGGCTGCTTGGAGTTGTAGTTTTGCATGCTGGGAGAATACTGTTTGGAAAACACTGTATTAGGGAAAGTGCTTATTTTGCTGCAGATTTTCTGCTGCACTTCTCTGCTGAACTCAGCTGAGCTCCCTGCAAGCCCAGACAGCCCAAAAAAAAAAAAATAATAATAATAAACATTGTATTATGGTATGTTTACATGTGTTTATTTTGCTGCAGATTTTCTGCTGCTGACTTTCCTACCTATTTACTTCAATGGGTAGAAAAATTAGCAGCAGAAAATCCACTCCTGGTGTAGGCTAAAAATCAGTTTAAAATACCATGTGTGTACCCAGCTTTATAGATGGAATAAAAAATAATGCAATCATTTGACGAATTATAATTTTATTATTTGGTCAGCCAGAGGTAATACACAGTATTATATGGTAAAGAGTACTCAATAACACCAATTGATTTAAAAACTTTTTTTCCTCCAGAGTATCCCTTTATTATCCTTAACTATTACTATAAATATAGCCAGAAGATGCCTCATCAATCATATAACACTGGGGACACGTCCAGAAAATATCACACTTGATATATAACACTGAGACCAGTAAAGCATTAAAGTTTGCTAGCACCATTCCTCTTTGTATATTGTCAGCTCCTTTTCTCTGTATTCTTTACATAGGTCATAAAATATGAAAAATGTTTGCCAGTTATATACAGTGGTCCCTCAACATATGATGGTAATTCGTTCCAAATGAACCATCGTTTGCTGAAACCATGTTGATGGATCTGTGCAATGTAAAGTATAGGTATTGGAGGTTATACTCACCTGTCCCCGCCGCTCCGGACCGTCACTGCTGCCCTGGATGTCGCCCTCCATCACTGTAGCCGCGTCCCGCTGTGGGAAGGTCTCTGCTGCCTGGGAACGTCGCTCTCTGTCCCCGCCATCCCGTCACTACGCACACCGCTCCTATTGGATGACGGGACAGCGTGCGAGGCGACGTGATGACGACGATGGAGAGTGCCGGCGATGTGGGGGATCCCGAGGAGTACGCTACGGAGCCACTAGGACAGGGGAGTGATCGTCAGCGGACCACACGGGGCACTGTAAACAACTATCCGGTGGCAGCTGAAGCAGTCTGCACTGCCGGATAGCCGTTTATGCGATGGTCCCCACATAAAAAAGCATCGTATGTTGATGCTGCCTTCAACATGTCAATGCCTCTGAGAGGCCATTGTATGTTGAAATGATCGTATGTCGGGGCCATCGTAGGTCGGGGGGTCACTGTACTGTTAAAAAATTATCCAAAAAAGGGCTATGACATTTACACAGTATGTTGCCACCCGGTATTCAAAGAGTATAGCAATATGCAAGTCCACCTGATATGCTAATTTCTGGAAGACAATTATGCTCAGTCACCCCCCCCCCCCTCCCCCACCCAACACGCATTTAGTAATCCAGTAATTCATACAATGCAGCCAAGAGAAAAAACATATTCCCCTGCTTGATCCTAGTCTGATGTAGATAAGGTGTATGTATCTGTCTGCGCCAGAAGAAAACCTGAAAAAGGGGTGTGACTGCCGGGAAAAGGGGCATGGTTGACGAAAAGGGGCATGTTCCTGACATTTTTCCAGAAACCCAACATATTTACTAAGGTTTCCACAGAAAATGACGTGGATTTCAGCTGAGGAAAACCAGACAGATCAAAGCAGGTGTAAAAAAAAGCAAAATGTAGGGAAAGTGGAAAATGTAGGGAAACCTTAGTAAATACCGTGGGAAATAAATTGTGGGGATTTAAAACCCACAAAGAAACTTACACTCCACTCTTAGTAAATCAGGGCCTATATCTGCCAGAGGAGGAAGGAGACTAATTCTGCAGCACACTTTAGCAACAGCATCAAAGGGGACACAGGGAACCAAAAAAAAAAAAAAAGATAATGTTTTTTATTATGTTGCTAAACTGTAAATTACTTTAAAATGGCTATTGAGAGCATGTCTGGACCTTGGTATAGAAATGATTCCTGAACTAACCACCTTAAAAGAATCTGCCAACTTTCATGAAGTTTAATTAGATTTCATTTGGGAAAACCTCCTCTTATAATTTTGGTTTCTCTGCCAGAAAGTGATCATAGGTGATCATGCTGCCCCAGTAATCACATGTTATTGGCAGGAGAGCCACAGTGTCAATGCTCATGAAAAGTAAGCATGACAGGACGTCTGTGGCTTCCAATCCGTATGCTTCTCCCAGGTAGATGAGAGCCTTTCTTTATTGTCTGGTTATGGTCTAATAGGACATATGTCAAATAGGTTGATTGTTAAAGACAAAGCTTTTATATACTTTAAACCTACACGAATATGTCTACTATTAGCTTAGTAATTAACATACTGTATTAACAGGGTTGTTCGTATCTTTTTCTATTTTGAAAGTAAACAAGATGGGTTAAAAAAAAAATTGTATTTCACATCAGTGAGTATACCCCTCACATTTTTATAAACATTTTATTAAGTGGTGTCCCCACAAAATAACTCAACACACAGCCATTAATGTCTAAACCCTGGCAATAAAAGTGAGTACAAGTGGAAATGTCCAAATTGGGCCCAGTATCAATATTTTTTGTGGCCACCATTATTTTCTAGCACTACCTTAAAGGGGTACTCAACTGGCCAGTGTTCTGGCTGCATTCGGAACATTTAGTTCTGAAAGCTATGCGTGCGCTGCAGGAGTTGACCATGCCCCCTTGCAATGTCAGGCCACGCCACCTCAATGCAAGTCTATGGGATGGGGTATGGCAGCTGTCACGCCCCCTCCCATAGAACACTGGCCAGTGGAGTACCCCTTTAAGCCTCTTGAGCATGGTGTTCACCAGATCTACAAAGGTTTCCACTGGAGTCCTCTTCCACTCGTCCATGATGACATCACGGAGCTGATGGATGTTAGAGACCTTGGGCTCCCCATCTTCCATTTAAGGATGCCCCACAGATGCTCAATAGTGTTTAGATCTGGACACATGCTTTGCCAGTCAATCACCTTCACCCTCAGCTTCTATAGCAAGGCAGTGTTAAACTTTGAGGTTAACCAAACGATGTCCTCAGTCTGCTTGTCTTCAGAAAACTGTTTGCAAGCTTTAAGTACTTCATCTTTAGAAAAGGCTTCCTTTTGGGACAACAGCCATGCAAACCAATTTGATGCAGTGTGCAGCGTATGGTCTGAGCACTGATAGGCTGTTCCCCCCACCCCTTTAACCTCTGCTGTAATGCTGGCAGCACTCATCAATCTATTTCCCCAAGGCAGCCTCTGGATATGATGCTGACCATGTGCACTCAGCTTCTTTGGTGGACCCTGGTGCCTGTTCTCAATGGAACCTTTCCTTTGAAGCCACTGTATTGTCTTTCCCACCATGCTGCAACTCAGTTTCCAGCTCTTGGCAATCTTCTTAGGTCATCTTTATGTAATTATGTTTTATTTTTTTTGAATCCCCAGAGAAGATTCCATTTTGAACTTCCAGTGATCAGTATTAGAGAGTGTGATAACGATTATACCAAATTTAAGACACCTGATACCCATTCACACCTTAGACCTTGTAACACTAAAAAGTCATATGACACGGGGGTAGGGGGGCGAAGGTGGGGCAAATTGCTAATACTCCCTTATGTGATATACAGAAAAAAAAGTAATACTCCTCCATTGCTGCTGTTCCATCTCCACTGATCATAATTTCCTGGTGTTCTCTTGATACTCAAGAATTACAATTCTTACAATTCAAGACAGGGAAAAGGAAGAAGAGATCAGCAGGGACCGTGCACCATCGAGATAGCACCAGTGGTGAATTAAAAAGCTAAGAACTGCCAGTGGTAAGTCTGGCCACTTTAAAAAAAAAATTGAATTGAAGATTTATGGTAGCTAGTGCTACCATAACATTTTTTAGGTAATGTCCCAGGCCAAGAAGCATCAGTAAACCAAATAGTGGCTGAATGACACAGCCTGGAGCTCACGGCAGCATGAGGAGACAATAGGGCTTCACAATCCCTAAGATTAAAAGATGAATTTTCAAAATTAAATTGAAGATTTATGGTAGCTAGTGCTACCATACCATTTTTTAGGTAATGTCCCAGGCCCAGCAGCATCAGTAAACCATATAGTGGCTGAATGGCATAGGCTGGAGTTGGCGGCAGCATGAGTAGAACATATAGTGGCTGAATGGCACAGCCTGGAGTTGGCGAAAGCATGAGGAGACCATACAGTGGCTGAATGGCACAACCTGGAGTTGGCGACAGATGAAAGCGGTTTGAGGAATTTACAAAAAAGCTAGAAAAAATAATCTTTTTTCTTCAGTTTTCCATAGAAGAAGTAGAAAGAGATCAGTTCATTTGAGACAAGAATGACTATGACACTGGGAACATTTTTTTAAAACAGAAAAAGCCAGTAAAACCACGGAAAATAAATGCAAATAATACCAACAAAAAATCCAGAAATCATAATAAAAAAGTGTCTGACTACTGGACCACTTATTCAGACTCCGATGGTCCGGCAGCTATTCCAGCTCCTTCAACGGATAACCTACCTTCAAACTCACAAGGTCCTGTTACTCTAGGCGCAAGACTGAAAGACGTCATGATAAACAAAGAAAGGGGGCGGAAGATGATGAGCACCACTCAAAGTCCAGACAGTCAAACCCGGTAGCCACTGTAGCACATATAAAGCACTATGAAGATGATCTCCAAACACCCCTGTCAGCGGTACTCGCAAGGAAAGTCACTGACATGCAATATATGAAGAAAGAACAGTAGCGGCAATGCTGTGCAGGGTAATTTTAATGGAAGATCATAAACAGACAGCTGGAGTGGTCCAGAGGGTAAAGCAACACAGTGTTTCGCCTGCGGCTTCTTCCGGCTCCATGCCGTGATGTGGCGACGGCGCCTCTGATATACTCAGGTAAGTGCGCGTCATCGTCGTCCGTCGTCACGGCAATGGCTCACAACATAGCTTTCTATACCTTAGCGCATGCGTACTGGGCTCAACACACTGAACACAGCGGAGCGCCGTAACAATGCTACCTGTGACTACAGGATAAGGAACGCCCCTAACTGGGCTGGCATAAAGGCATGAGCGATAATAACAACAAAGAGAAAAAACAATGAATAGAAACAAAGATGTGCCTGACAAGTGAACATGAATACAAGTAAGAAGGACAGCAGATAAGTCCTGCAATAAGCAACATTAGGGCACAAAATAACACATAGTCAGGATTATAAAAATATACTCATATCTATTTTATCATTTAAGCCAGGTGGACTGAAAGACGTCATGGGGGAAGAAGAGAACCAGACGAGAGAGGAAGGGGAGAAAGAACACCTGACAAGAGGAAGAGAGTCTCATGGCAGCGTCCCAACTAATGCAACAAACCAGAACTTTACACCTAGTTTATGCCCCTCCTGTCATAAATCTAACAGGACTTTAATTAAGTAATGCAGTTATTTTTCTATTAACTAAAGGGGTAAATTACTGCTTGCCTGAACGGTTCGACCTCACAGCTTTTGAGATCGATCTGTTCAAGGCGATCCGTAAAATTTACCTTAAGAAATTTTTCCTAAATAAAGAGCATAATTATGAACAAAAAATTGGTGAAATTCCAGCTGTTGTGGGCCCCTTGGGGTTCAGTGTAATTGAAAACATGTCTAAGGAAGAAACTTACTGCCTGTCGGCCTTAGGGGAATTGATAAATGAACAATTCCTATTTTCTGACCAAGACACCGCAGATATAGCTGACTTTGTTGGTGGTGTCTCTCGAAGAGCCACAAGGTAGTGCTGACTTTTTTCAATTTCTGCGCTTCAGTTGTCTGAATGGCACAGCCTGTAGTTGGCAGCAGATGAGGAGACCATATAGTGGGGGAATGGCACAGCCTAGAGTTGGCAGCAGAGGAGGAGACCATATAGTGGGTGAATAGCACAGCCTGGAGTTGGCGGCAGATGAGGAGACCATATAGTGGCTAAATGGCACCGCCTGGAGTTGGCGGCAGATGAGGAGACCATATAGTGGCTGAATGGCACCGCCTGGACTTGGTGGCAGCATGAGTAGAACATATAGTAGCTGAATGGCACAACCTGGAGTTGGCGGAAGCATGATGAGACCATATAGTAGCTGAATGGCACAGCCTGGAGTTGATGGAAGCATGAGGAGACCATAAAGTGGCTGAATGGCACAGCCTGGAGTTGGCGGCAGCATGAATAGAACACATAGTGGCTGAATGACACAGCCTGGAGGTGGGGGAAGCATGAGGAGACCATATGGTGGCAGAATGAGAAAGCCTGGAGGTGGCAGCAGCAGCATCAGGAGTCCTGAAAGTGACCCGGTGACAGAGTGGTGCGGTGGGTGGCAATACCAGTACCTGCTGACCAAGGTGGCAGAAAAAAGGTCTGATGCTGAGGAATGTTTGTAATTGGGGAGCAGCGCCTTAAATCTGTTTGGCACTATACATATTTGTGAAGTGTTTGTGTGGCACCATGGTCAATCTACTCTGATGCATCAGGCATTGGTGGGTGGAAATCCTGGCTGATCCACGCCTGATTCATCTTCACAAAGGTCAGTCTCTCCACATTTTTCATGGACAGACCAGTTCTCCTTGGGTGACTATGGCCCCCGCCGCACTAAACACCCGCTCTGATGGCACACTACTGGCCGGGCAGGACAGCTTTTCCAGGGCAAACTCTGCTAGTTGCTGCCACAAATCAAGTTTGGCTGCCCAGAAGTCCAGCGGATCTTCAAGGTGCGTTGGCATGGGCATGTCAAGGTATGCCACCACCTGCTGGTTCAGGTCCTGCTCCAGGTCTACCTGTTGCTGCTGAGTTGCTTCAGTATGCGGGTGAAGAAAACTACTCATCAGCGACTGTAGACTCCGGCTGCTGCTGATGGAGCTGGTACTGCTCCTGCCACAGCACCCCTCCTTGGCCGCCATGGCAGTGAAAGGTGAGCGCAGAGGGCCCCCCCCCTTGTCAGACCTGCAAGAGGATGGACAATGGCACCGATAGGCATCAGTCATTTGACTAGATAGGATGTCTCTGTAGTAGGTCAGTTTGTAAAAAATAGCCCCCATTTTGTGCTGGTAGCGAGGGTCCAAAAAGGTGGAGAGCCAGAAGTAATCCCGCTGCCGAATGGTGACAATTTGGTGGTCGCTACGCAAGCAAGCATGCATCTTGCCATTTGTTCAAGTGACTCGGAGGAACTCCCTGCCTCTATCTCCAATGCATACTGCCACGGTGTGTCTTAGTACTGTGTCTCGCGTTCCTCATAACCCTCTAGCTCCTCTGGCTGCTCCTGCTCCTCCTCTCCTGTCAGATGACTAAAACAACCGCCCATTTTACAAATCCTAAACAAATCCTCCTCCAGTTCAGCCCCCACAGTGCTCATGTGGCCGTGAGATGTAGGCGCCAAGTCTCCAGTGCCCTGACCAGCCATCATTTCCAACACGTGTTGTAGGAAATGAACCAGTGAAATGACGTTGTTCATCCCGTAATCCTGGCGACTGACTAATAATGTGGCTTCCTCAAAGGGCCTGAGCAAATGGCAGGTGTAACGTATGAGCTGCCACTGGTTGACATTGAAGTTGCACAGGGGAGTACCCATATCCGTTTGGATCATCAAGAAATCGGTGATGACTTTGTAGGTCCAATAAATGAAGGGTGGAATTCCAACGTGTGGCAACGTCGCAAACCAGACTATGTTGGGGGATAGCGTTCTGATGCTGCAGCTCAAGGAAGGTGTGCTTTGCGCTGTACGAGTGGCTGAAGTGCATGCAACGTTTCCTTCCCATTCACACTTCAGGAACCGCTTGACAACCAAAGTAAAAAACGTGTGACATGCAGGGCGCATGGCTCAGCCGTCCTTGTCGCAGCGTTGACAAGATGTTCTTCCAATTGTCAGTCACCATGGTTCCCTTTTCCAGTTTTCGTGGAGTAAGCCATGTTCCGATTTCATTATAAATGACTTTTGGCAGTTCCTCCCTTGTGTGACTCTGTTTGCCAAGGCAAACCATGTGAAGAACAGCCTGACACCGCCGTGCCCTGCAAACTTGGTATGCTGAAGGGCCACTGAGATTTGTCCATGCAGTGGAGGCTGAGGACACAGTGGAGGATGAGGAGGGGGATTCGCACACTGCCACAGGACCAACGGCCTGAGAGCGTGGAGGAGGAAACGGCGTGACCTGTCCAAGTTGGTGTTGTGGCTGTGCAGGAACCACATTCACCCAGTGGGCGTAAAGGATATGTATTGTCCCTGACTGTAGTTACAGCTCCACAGGTCGGCGCTGCCGTGCACTTTTGTACATACCCACAGGCTCAAGCACTGGCCCACCTTCTGTTCCACAAAATTGTGCAGGGCTGGTATGGCCTTCTCAAAGAAATGACGGCTTGGGACTCTCCACCTCGGCTCAGCACAAGCCATCAGTTCTCGAAAGGTGCAGAGTCCACCACTTGAAAAGGGAAGAACTGCAGCACCAGCTACTTGGACAGGAGCACATTGAGCTTCCGCGCCGTTGGATGAGTAGGCGCATACTGCTGTCTCTTGGACATGGCTTCGCTGATGGATTGCTGGCGGAATGACTGACTAAAATTAGGAGGAGTAGGAGCATCTGCAGCGACAGAAGGAGGGTAAGACACCCAGCTCCCTTCAGCTGAGGTGGTGTAGACTTGGCTGGCTGAAAGATTGAGTGGCATGGCACTGGTTGATGCAGCAGGCTGGACCACTACATCGGAGCCATGGTTCTCCCTGGCTGCTTTATGGTGGCGCAGCATATGTTGATGCAGGGCTGTGGTGCGAACATTATGTCCCTGGCCACACTTCACCTTCTGCCGACACATCTTGCATGTGACTACTACTTCCCACGTCTCCAGGAACCCCTGTTCCACTACCTCCCGGGAAGGAAGGCTGCTGCGAAACAGGTTGTCTCCCCCGGGCACGTTTGGCTCCAGAATTTCGACTTCTGCCACCATGCTGACTGCCAAACATGCTACCACCTTGCTGCCTCAGCTTCTCCCACGTCACTCTCCTCATCACTACTTGCCCGCCTAGTGGAGGAAGCGGCAGATGTCTCCTCCACTTCTTCGCTAAGAAGTAGCTGGTGACTGTCAGTCATGACCAACTGGGGGGACAGGGAGAGTGAGCCCTAAACTGACCCTAATACCGATCTCCCTGCCTACTTGCCCATCCACCCTAAACATTGGATCAACAACTGGGCGCCGGTCCCTTCCTGCGCTAAATTGCAGTAGAGTAAAAACACATAATATACATAGTCACAGGCCAGAAACAGAAAACTACTGGACAACCAGATATACCAAACAGGATACAAATACTAACAGGGCAGAATATAAACAGGCAAACTGATAAGGAAATATAAGACACTGCTCACACTGGGACAGAGAACAAACAAACTGGACACCCCACTCCACAAAAGAAGTAGCTATCAATATTAAAGCCAAATAGGCTACTGGCCAGCGGACATACTCCACCGTGTGGACAAAATGCGGACCCAGAAAGAAACGGAAATATAATACATGAAACACTAGACTAGAAACGGATGAGTCTGAAAAGACTCCAGAATACCAAATAGGAATATAACATACAGAGCACAGGGTACAAGCAAGATCATGGCTAAAAACCCAGATAAAATGACAAGATAAATACAAGGTAAATGCTCAAGCAAAGGTAGTCAGAATATTGCACAAAAAGAGAGGCATTAAACTAAATAACCAGCCTGAATGCTGGAGAAGTCTGGCTTAAAATAGAAACACCCGAGTTTTCATTTGTTCAAAGCATTAACCATTCCCTACCTAGGAAGAATAGAAAACTGCTCTGAACATCCTAGAATGTGAATACACACCTAAACAGAAAAATACAAAAACAAATGAACAGACATTACATCGTCCTCACTGAATAGTGGAGCTGAACCCACAGCATAAAATACTTTAACAGCATAGAACAGAGGCAATGTGAGGACAGGGACTGCTCTTGGGCCATGCCAATTGAGGGTTGTGTCTGAGGAACCCACGGAGAGTTGACTGGGAGAGATGTCACTTGTGAGGAGGTGGATGACCGTGTTAACCAATCGATGACGGCAGATGGGTTGCCTGTCAAGACGCGACCGCTAGCTCATACCGGGAGATCAGGCCTCTCGCTGCGACTCCTGCTGCCACTCTCCCCTAGTCTGCGGTCACCTCTGCCTGCGCCTCATGAATTTAAGCCTCTGCCACTCCTCTGTGCATGTCCTGGCACTTCTCTGCCTGACATACTTAGTGCGTATATGAGGGGATTACAATACGCTTCACTACACTTAAAACAGTATTTGTCTAAAACAGCAGCAGGTGTGTACTTTTGGCTGTCCTTTCACAGTATATAGGCCCTTGAGAGTTTAACAGGTACAAAATAGTACACCACTTAGATGTTGGTATGTGGTATGCACTTATGAGGGCAGAAAAATGCACTACAGTAAGCTTAAAAAAGTATTGGAGTAAAACACCAGCAGGTATTTACTTTTGCCTATACTTTCACAGTATCTGGGCCCTTGACAGATTAACAGGTACAAAATAGTACACTACTTAGATATAAGTATGTGGTATGCACTTAAGAGGGGAGGGCAATACGCTACAGTACGCTCAAAAAAGTATTGGAGTAAAACACCAGCTGGTGATTACTTTTGCCAGGATTTTCACAGTATCTAGGCCTTTGACAGATTAACAGGTACAAAATAGCACACTAATTAGATGTAGGTATGTGGTAAGCACTTATGAGGGGAGGACAATGCGCTACAGTACGATAAAAAAAGTATTGGAGTAAAACACCAGCCGGTGATTACTTTTGCCTGGCCTTTCACAGTATCGAGGCCCTTGAGACTTTAGCAATAACAAAATAGCACACTACTTCGATGTAGGTATGTGGTAAGCACTTATGAGGGGAGAACAATGCGCTACAGTACGCTTAAAAAAGTATTGGAGTAAAACACTAGCTGGTGATTACTTTTGCCGTGCCTTTCACAGTATCTAGGCCCTTTACAGATTAACAGGTACAAAATAGTACACTACTGAGATGTAGGTATGTGGTATGCACTTATGAGGGCAGAAAAATGTGGTACAGTGCGCTTGAAAAAGTATTGGAGTAAAACACCAGCCAGTATTTACTTTTGCCTGGACTTTCACAGTATCTAGGCCCTTGACAGATTAACAGGTACAAAATAGCACACTACTTAGATGTAGGTATGTGGTATGCACTTATGAGGGAAGAAAAATGCCCTACAGTACGCTTAAAAAAACTTATTCGTGCACAACACCAGCAGTACTTAACGGTGCTGCAGCACACAGTCGCTGTGTACTAAACTCAGAATTGCACTCTCTAAAAGACTATTAGGAATGGACTGCAGGGTATTATACTATATACAGATTAGTATAACCAGCAGTCCATTTGTTGTGGAACAAAGACACAGATTTGGGCTAAAAACGTATTCCTCCCTCCTCTCCTAACTACAGCTGAGCCAGCTTGTTCAAACGTATGAAGCAACACACAGTTCTCTGCCCCTCTCTGTAATACAATACTGTAGAAAGTGACTGGCAGGTTAATTGCTTCAGTAAAAATTATTTTCTGTGCAAAAACGCACTGTTCTCTGTCCATCAGAAAGCTGACATGACTTGGAGGTGAAACGCTGCTGGAAAAAGCTTTTCTGCATAACACACAGCGCTGTCTGTCCTATCTCTCTGCAGTGAAAAGATGACGTGACTAGCCGGAATATGGCTGCCAATTATATAGGGCTGTGATATCACAGAAGTGACTCCCTGCTGATAGGCTTCATCCTGCATGTGATTCAGGGTCATCCAGCCTACCCTTGTTCCCGCCTTCCCAGGATTCCTTGCCCCATGTCCTCACATGTTAATACGCCATTTTAGATGCCCTGGAGCCATGACCGCACTAAATGGAGTTTAATGAAGCGATTTGCTTAATAGAATCGCAGCGATATTCGCATTCATTGCAAATCGAATTTTTACTGAAATTCATAACAAATTTGGGTTCATCATATTTGCTCATCTCTACCAATCACCAATAATTTTTTTTGTCATATGACAGTAGAGGTGGCTCTAAACTTTGTGAAGCCTTAAAGGGGTACTCCGGCCCTAGACATCCTATCCACTATCCAAAGGAGGGGCCGTCATGCCCCCTCCCATAGACTTACATTGAGGGGGCGTGTCCATGATGTCACAAGTGGGCCATGACCGTAATGTCATGAGCCTCCGCCCCCATCGCCAAAGTTCGCTCCGTGCATCGGATGTCTGGGGTGCCGCAGCCGAGATTTCGGGGGTCGTACATTGAGGGGCCATGGCCATTACATCACGAGCAGGGCATGGCCATGATGTCACAAGCCTCTGGCGCTGCACCCGATGCTCTAAACGAACGCCAGGTGCAGCAGGACCCCCGGGATCAGACATCTTATCACCTATCCAAAGGATAGGGAATAAGATGTTTAGGGGCAGAGTACCCCTTTAAGTGAAAGTCAAATATGAGGACCTCACTGACACTCAATAGTTAAGATATTTCCCAAGTAGTTATGTAGGGAATCCACCTTTATTAGTAGAAGCCCCCACTAGTTAGGTAGGTAATCCTCCCTATTAGGTGGAAGCCCACAGTAATTCGGTTGAGGATCCCTCCTCTTAGGTAGAAGCCCCCGATGGGTTTATGCTTCCAGTAGGTAGGAAATCATCCACTTTAAGCAGAAGTCCCAGAATATAGGCAAGTAGAGAATCCCAACTATGATGTTGAAGCCCCAAGTAGGTAGGGACCCCCCCCCCCCCTTTTTAGGTAGAAGCCCCCGGTAGTTAGGTAGTTATGAAACATCCATTCAAGTAGATGCCCCCATCTCTTGCACTAAGATCTCTGCATCCTCTTCCCTGTAAGTATTGAGGCCTTTTCATCGTTCGCTCCAGTATCCAGGGTGGTGAAGGACCTTGTGCACGCTAAAATGGCATCATTTAATTTAGCAGCGGGTCCTGCACCACTCTGGGAAATGGAGCAAATGATAAAGAGGCCTCAAGGCAGGAATAGAGGAAAGGTGAGAATGCTGTTTTTATGGTCTGCAGGTACCATTTATGGTTTGCATGACTCCAAGTATATTGGCGCCAATACCTATACCAATACTCGTATCGGGACATCCCTATTAAAAGGGTATTTTTTATTTGACTATGCTACAGGGGCTGTAAAGTTAGTGTAGTTCGTAATATAGTGTCTGTACCTTTGTGTGACGGTTTTCTCACAATTCTGTGATTATCACCCTAATATTAATTTTTACCAGCATACAAAATGACTGTTGTCTCAGATTTTTCCCAGGTTGCAATGCGGCCGAGACCTGACTCACTAGTCAGCTGATAACAGGGAGCATGTCTGCTTCAATGGGTGGAGGGGTCGCTTGGTGGGAGAAAGATCAATCTGTAACTAATGCAACAGCTGTAGGCACCCTGATTGAAAACCACAGGTCTTTTGATGGATGCAGCTCATTTATGTTTCAATGGGTGGGGTGGCTGATGTGTGGGAGGGAGGAAAATGGAATTGTGGGATTTGTAGTCAAAAAAAGAAAAGTCAAACAGGAAATACAAATTCACAAAAAGCTAGCCACAGTGTTATGGTAATCTCACAACATAGCCATTTAGCCCCAAGACAAGCGCAGATCCTTCCTAAGCATATCCGTTATTGCCTGCCAAGTACATACTAAAATCACCTAATGGTGGATAACCCCTGTACCTTGGACCTGTACTTTACAGCATATATAGATTTAATACCATAACCTGGGGTCGTTTTATATAAATTCTTAGTATTATGCCCAGTAATTGCTTAGGTTAGAGCGGTAGTCTACACAGGCCTATGCACAAGGCAGTAATACAGATCTATTTAGCATCCATTGATAATATGGTGCCTATAGCCTGTTATGGACACAAAGGGCTCCTCTGTGTAAATTAATTAAATAAAATATGACATGCTGCATCACATATTAGATAGGTACTCAGATTTCACATGACCTCTTGAAAAGGTAGGTATATGCTACAATGATTTCAACTAATATAAATGCCATAGTCATAGTTAGTCTTAAAAATGGCTGTTTGTATTGCCATGCAGGTGTAGTGATATGGTGAAGATCTTCAGTAGGGTTACTGAAATATCCAAAATATACTTATTTTGCTAGACTGGAAATCCAGAATGTGCCACACCATGACTGGTATCAAGTTAGTGTCTGCACATCAGACAGAAGTGAGCTGCCTTTAGATGCCCCCATGTATTGTAACTTGTTACCCATCAGTGTTGATGAGTTTGACATAAACCTAGTTTTGGTGGCAAACAAGAGGAGAGGCAGAGTCTGCACCCTCTTGGCATTGTGGACGGCTACACTCAATGAGCTGAAAGAAGAACCTCAATTGACGGTACTCTGGAAAATATTAAAACTTTATTGCAGGTTTTTAGAACAGGATACAATGTACAAAGTAAAATCCATGTAGTTGGAGAAAGACTTGGTTGACGCGTTTCGGTATGTTGATCCTTTCACAAAACCTGAACCCCAACCTAGTTTGGGTGGCACTGTGGCTGGCACTCATAGTAACATGGTGTCTGGGGCTCATGAGGGAACTGTTGCTTGTATTCATGGGCATCCTGTGGCCAGTGCTCAAAAAGCCACTCTCATGGGGCACTATGGCCAGCATTATTTTCTTACACTGCTACACAGGTAGATATAACATTTGTCAGGGTAAGATGTGATAATCCTCACATTTCGCTCCATTGACAGGTCTTCCTTCCTATACTATTCCATTCTGAATATACTAATGTCAGTGTGGTGGGAACAGCTATGCCAGCAATATACTTCTTTGACACCATCATTCGCAACTCTACAGACACTGCAAAATAGAAAGCTCATTACCTGTAATGTAAGAATGGCTGCAGGACAAATCATCGCAGGGTGGGAAGAAATGCTTATTATTACCTCAATATTTCTAAGCTGAAGAAAGAGAGTGCCTCAGAGCAGTATCGGCGGTCACACTTCCAAACTGTTAATTGTGGCAGTGAGATAAAAGCAAACTGTAAGGAATTCTCAGACAACATGACAGGTATATGTGACATCAGGATCCTGAGATGGTAAGGCAAAATGTTTCTATATGCTTGTAGTTATCTCAGATTCCAGCTGTTGTAGTGGGGTTCGGCACTGTAGTGATTGCACGGGCACAGCTCCTGAGTCTGTGTCGTCATTGCATATATAAGTACGATGGTGTCAGGATTCGGCAGGCTGGAGGTGGATCCTCTGTGTCAGAGAGGGATTGGCGTGGACCGTGCCGGCGGACCGGTTCTAAGTTGCTACTGGTATTCACCAGAGCCCGCCGCAAAGCGGGATGGTCTTGCAGCGGCGGTAGCAACCAGGTCGTATCCACCGGCAACGGCTCAACCTCTTTGACTGCTGAGATAGGCGCGGTACAAGGGATTAGGCAAGAGCAAGGTCGGACGTAGCAGAAGGTCAGGGCAGGCAGCAAGGATCGTAGTCAGGGGCAACGGCAAGAGGTCTGGAACACTGGCTAGGGACACACAAGGAACGCTTTCACTGGCACAATGGCAACAAGATCCGGCAAGGAAGGGAAGGGGAAGTGGGGTTATATATGGAAGTGCACAGGTGAACATACTAATTAGAAACCAGGGGCCAATCAGCGCACCGGCCCTTTAAATCGCAGAGAGCCAGCGCGCGCGCGCCCTAGGGAGCGGGGCCGCGCACTCCGGGACAGAACAGACGGGGAACGAGTCTGGTAAGCAGGCCGGGATGCGAATCGCAAGCGGGCGCGTCCCGCATCACGGATCGCATCCCGGCTAGGGACATTATCGCAGCGCTCCCGGTCAGCGGGTCTGACCTGGGCGCTGCAAACAGGAAAACGCTGCGAGCGCTCCGGGAAGGAGCGGGGACCCAGAGCGCTCGGCGTAACAGATGGCTTGCAGAGACTGCATATTTTCTTTAACATACATTACAGCAGAGAGTGAGAAAGGGTTCAGTAAATGGACCATTATTAATTCCTTAGAGGCTGTCTAGGATAAGTATTCTGTTGCTCAGCAGTGAAGCACATAACCAGGAAGAGAAAAAAGCCAGAAAGTTAAAGGGGTTATCCAGGAAAAAAAAACTTTTTTTATATATATATCAACTGGCTCCAGAAAGTCAAACAGATTTGTAAATTACTTCTATTAAAAAATCTTAATCCTTTCAGTACTTATGAGCTGCTGTAGTTGAGTTGTTGTTTTCTGTTTACGTGTTCTCTGATGACACCTGTCTCGGGAACCACCCAGTTTAGAAGCAAATTCCCACAACAAACCTCTTCTGTTCCTGAGACAAACATAAATTTCAGCAGAGAGCACTGTTGCCAGACAGAAAACAACAACTCAACTTCAGCAGCTGATAATTATTGAAAGGATTAAGATTTTTTAACTCCTTGGGGACGGAGCCCACTATAACCCTAAGGACGGGAGCATTTTTTGCAATTCTGACCACTGTCACTTTAAGCATTAATAACTCTGGGATGCTTTTAATTTTCATTCTGATTCCGAGATTCTTTTTTCGTGACATATTCTACTTTATGTTAGTGGTAAATTTTTGTCGATACTTGCATAATTTCTTGGTGAAAAATTCCAAAATTTAATAAAAAATAGAAAATTTAGCATCTTTCTAACTTTGAAGCTCTCTGCTTGTAAGGAAAACAGACATTCTAAATAAAGTATATATTGATTCACAAATACAATATGTCTACTTTATGTTTGCATCATAAAGTTGACATGTTTTTACTTTTGGAAAACATCAGAGGGTTTAAAAGTTCAGCAGCAATTTTCAAATTTTTCACAAAATTTTCAAAATCGGAATTTTTCAGGGACCAGTTCTGTTTTGAAGTGGATTTGAAGGGCCTTCATATTAGAAATACCCCATAAATTACCCCATTATAAAAACTGCACCCCTCAAAGTATTCAAAATGACATTCAGAAAGTGTTTTAACCCTTTAGGTGTTTCACAGGAATAGCAGCAAAGTGAAGGCGAAAATTCAAAATCTTCATTTTTTACATTCGCATGTTCTTGTAGACCCAGTTCTTGAAATTTTACAAGGGGTAATAGGAGAAAAAGCCCCCAAAATTTGTAACCCAATTTCTCTCGAGTGAGGAAATACCTCATATGTGTATGCCAAATGTTCAGCGGGCGCAGTAGAGGGCTCAGAGGGGAAGGAGCGACAATGGGATTTTGGAGAGTGAATTTTGCTAAAATGGTTTTTGGGGGCATGTCATGTCAGTGTTATCGGTGCTTGACTGCTCCTGCCTGGATCTCAGGCACGGAGCAGTCATTCGCCGATCGGACACCGAGGAGGCAGGTAAGGACCCTCCCGGTGTCCGGTCAGCTGTTCGGGACGCCGCGATTTCACCGCGGCGGTCACGAACAGCCCGACTGAGCAGCCGGGTCACTTTCAGTTTCGCTTTAGAAGCGGCGGTCAAAGCTTTGACCGCCGCTTCTAAAGGGTTAATACCACACATCGCCGCGATCGGCGATGTGTGGTATTAGCCGCGGGTCCCGGCCGTTGATGAGCGCCGGGACCGACGCGATATGGTGCGGGATCGTGGCGCGATCCCGCTTCATATCGCGGGAGCTGGCGCAGGACGTAAATATACGTCCTGTGTCGTTAAGGGGTTAAACCTTAGCAGAGGAGGCAGGAATACATTTTCAGCACAATTCTGTGTCTTTTTCCACAACAAATCATCTGCTGGTTATACTAGTCTGTAGATGGTATAATACCCAGCAGTCCATTCCAAATAGTCTTTGACAGAGTGAAAATTTTGTGTTTAGTACACAGCTTTTTTGTGCTGCAGCACTGTTGTATGCTAATGGAATTGTGCAAAAATAAGTTTTTAAGCGTACTGTAGCGCATTTTTCTGCCCTCATGAGAGCATACCTGTTACGCCGAGCGCTCCAGGTCCCCGCTCCTCCCCGGAGCGCTCACAGCGTTCTCCTGTTCGCAGCGCCCCAGTCAGACCCGCTGACCGGGTGCGCTGCGCTAATGTCCCTAGCCGGGATGCGATTCACGATGCGGGACGCGCCCGCTCGCGGTGCGCATCCCGACCCGCTTAACAGACTCGCTCCCCGTCTGTGCTGTCCCGGCGCGCGGTCCCACTCCCTAGGGCGCGCGCGCGCCGGTTCTTTGCGATTTAAAGGGCCGGTGCGCCACTGATTGGCGCATGGTTTTTAATTAGTGTGTTCCCCTGTGCACTTCCCTATATTACCTCACTTCCCCTGCACTTCCTTGTCAGATCTTGTTGCCATTGCGCCAGTGAAAGCGTTCCTTGTGTATCCCTAGCCAGTGTTCCAGACCTCTTGCCGTTGCCCCTGACTACGATCCTTGCTGCCTGCCCTGACCTTCTGCTACGTCCGACCTTGCTCTTGTCTAATCCCTTGTACCACGCCTATCTCAGCAGTCAGAGAGGTTGAGCCGTTGCCGGTGGATACGACCTGGTTGCTACCGCCGCTGCAAGACCATTCCGCTTTGCGGCGGGCTCTGGTGAAAACCAGTAGCAACTTAGAACCGGTCCACCGACACGGTCCACGCCAATTCCTCTCTGACACAGAGGATCCACCTCCAGCCTGCCGATCCTGACAATACCACATACCTACATCTAAGTAGTGTACTATTTTGTACCCGTTAAAACTGTTAAGGGCCTAGATACTGTGAAAGGCCAGGGAAAAGTGATCACCGACTAGTGTTTTACTCCAATACATTTTTTTTAAATGTACTGTAGCACATTTTTCTGCCCTCTTTGTTCCACAACAAATGGTCTGCTGGTTATACTAGTCTGTAGATTGTATAATGCATACCCAGCAGTCCATTTCTAATAGTCTGTGAGAGAGTGCAATTTTGGGTTTAGTACACTGCCATTGTCTTCTGTAGCACTGTTGGGTACTGCTGGTGTTGTCCAAAAATGCGTATTTTTAAGCGTACTGTAGCGCATTTTTCTGCCCTCATAAGTGCATACTGTGGTGTCCCGGTACCGTATTGCACACCGTACCAAGTGTAGAGGTCCCCAAAGTCAGAGTAACTACGTTCAGGTAGGGTTCCTCAGGTGGGACAGCCCCTAGTTGCCTCTCCTTAAGTCTAACTCTAATGTTAGTATATGTATATATTTCAAAATTATATCTATATTTTATAGGAATGTATAGTACTTCCGTGTTCTGCGTCGCAGGACCTTCGGTCATGTGACCATGCTAGTAACCTCTATGGTATGTTGTAGGACCTTAGGAGGTCCTTGGGTCACGTGTTACCCACAAATCTCTGTAATGGTGATTGACATCAGTATGGACCAATTAGCGTTAGTCCAGCCCCTGCCCATATAAGGGAGCTGCGTTCAATTATCGCTCTCTTGGGTTGCTGCTCTCGTGGATGCCGGACTAACAGGACGGTGCTACACAACTTTCAAAGACACGCTAGGCCTCAAAACCTCTGGCCTCAACAGAACCAAAATTGTGAGTTCAAATCTAAATTCCTGCTAATGCTAGCGTGACTACTGGACCGCAACTAATCCCCTAAATCAAGTGGAACAACGCAATATACTAAAAGACTCTAAATGCTAAAGTCCCAACCTTTGTCAATCTCCAAGGAAAGCTGTTGTTATGCTTAGAAACTGTTATGTTGATGAAGCTTGCAGAAAACCTTCAGTAAAAGTTAACACTGTTTCAGAAAACTATCCGGTTGTGGACAATCTATTATTATCTACCTCAAATCTATTATCATCTACCTCCCTATCGTTCCTGGGAAGGGCGGCAGTAGGAAAAGCTTTATTGAGGAGCCCTCACCCTGGCGTCACGAATAGCAAGGGTTAACAAGCATCATTTAATTACCGCACAGCTACACACCCCATACCCTACACCCCCAGGCTATTACAATACCACATACCTACATCTAAGTAGTGTACTATGTTGTACCTGTTAAACTCTTAAGGGCCTAGATACTGTGAAAGGCCAGGGAATAGTAATCAACGGCTGGTGTTTTACTCAAATACTTTTTTAAGCGACTGTAGCGCAATTTTCTACCCTCATGAGTGAATACCACATACCTACATCTAATTAGTGTACTACTTTGTACCTGTTCTAGACAAATGCTGTTTTAAGCGTAGTGAAGCGTATTGTACTCCCCTCATATACACACTAAGTATGTTAGGCACATGCCAGGACATGCACAGAGGAGTGGCAGAGACCTAAATTCATCAGGCACAGGCAGGGGTTGCAGCAGACTAGGGGCATGTGGCAGCAGAAGTCACAGCAAGAGGCCTGACCGCCCTGTCCTCCCATTGCCTCTGTCCTATGCTGTTCCCTCCCCTAAAGAAGTATCTTATGCTGAGACATCCACCATTTCCTCTGCTAGGCGGGCAAGTAGTGATGAGGAAAGTGACGTGGGTGGTGGTGTTGCCAGCATTCAGGGTCCTGAAGCAGACACTGTTGAGGAACCTGAGAAGGACATCAGTGACGTGCAGACACCTGTTGATGATGATGAAGCTGATCGCAATTGGGAGCCGGGTGCAGAAGGGGCTTCATCATCATCAGAAGAAGAAGGTTGCAGGTTGCCTGTGAGGCAGCAGCTAAGCCAGCAAGGTGGTAGTATGGTTGGCAGTCAGCATTGTGGCAGAAGTGGAAAGTCTGGAGCCAAACGTTCCCCGGGGGAGACCACCTGCTTCCTGAAGATGGCGGCAGTAGCAGTCAATTAGTGCGGACTGTTGGTGGGAAAATCAGCTACTCTGCGGTGTGGCAGTTTTTCATCAAGCATTGGAGGAGGCGAACATAGCCACATGCAAGATGTGTCGGAAGAAGATGAAGCGTGGCCAGGGTGCCAAAGTTGGCACCACGGCCCTGCGTCGACATAAGCTTCTCCACCATAAAGCGGCCTGGGAGAACTGTGGCTCCGATGTAGTAGTCCACCCTGCAGCATCACCCAGTGGTACGCCGCACCCTTTTTCAGCCAGCCAAGGCTCCACCACCTCAGCCGAAGGGAGCTGGGTGTCATACCCTCCTTCTGTCGCTCCAAATGCTCCTGCTTCTCCTACTTTTAGTCAGTCATTCTGCAAACAATCCATCGGCGAAGCCATGTCCAAGAACAACAGTATGCACCCACTCATCCAACAGCGCAGAAGCTGAATGTGCTCCTGTCCAAGTTGCTGGTGCTGCAGTCCCTCGCTTTTCAAGTGGTGGATTCTGCACCTTTCAGAGAACTGATGGCTTGTGCTTAGCCAAGGTGGAGAGTGCCAAGCCGTAATTTCTTTGCGAAGAAGACAGTACCAGCCCTGCACAATTTTGTGGAAGAGAAGGTGGTCCAGTCCTTGAGTCTGTCGGTGTGTACCAAAGTGCATGGCAGCGCCCACATCTGGAGCTGTAACTATGGTCAGGGACAATACATGTTCTTTAAGGCCCACTGGGTGAATGTGGTTCCTGCACAGCCACATCAGCAACTTGGACAGGATACACTGCTTACTCCTCCACGGAAATGGGAACCAGGGTGACTGGCAACGGAAGAACATCTTGTCTGCGCTGTGATAAGGAAGGCTGAGCCATGTGCCCTTCCTGGCACAAGTGTTCAATCTGGTTGTCAAGCAGTTCCTGAAGTGTTCCCCCGATTTGCAAGACATCCTAACAATGGGAAGAAAACTTTGCATGCACTTCAGCCACTCGTACACAGCAAAGCACACCCTCCTTGAGCTGCAGCGTCAGAACAGTATCCCCCAACATAATCTGATTTGTGTCGTTGCCACACAATGGAATTCCACCCTCCATATGTTGGACTGACTACAGTATACGAACAGAGAAAAGCCATCACCGATTTCTTGAAGCGGATAGGGGTACTCCCCTGTGTAACTTCAACGTCAACCAGTGGCAGTTCATAAGTGGCACCTGACGTTTGCTCAGGCCCTTTGAGGAAGCCACATTATTAGTCAATTGCCAGGATTACGGAATGAACAATGTCATTCCACTGCTTCATTTACTACAACAAGTGTTGGAAACGATGGCTGGTCAGGGCAATGGAGACGTGGCGCCTACATCTCACGGCCACATGAGCCCTGCGGGGGCTGAACTGAAGGAGGAGGAGGGGGAGGGGCAAAGTGGAGCACAGTTTAGTTTTCGCGAAATGGGCAGTTTTTCTAGTCATCTGACAGGAGAGGAGGAGTAGGAGCAGCCAGAGGAGCTAGAGGGTTATGAGGAAGGCGAGACACCGGACCCAGACACACCGTGGCAGTATGAAGTGGAGATGGAGGCAGGGAGTCCCTTCAAGTCACTTGCACAAATGGCACG
This sequence comes from Hyla sarda, assembly GCF_029499605.1. NCBI lineage: Eukaryota > Metazoa > Chordata > Amphibia > Anura > Hylidae > Hyla > Hyla sarda. Next base: position 227,305,358 of record NC_079194.1, on the reverse strand, counting down.
ATGCATGCTCACTTGCTTGCGTAGTGACTGCCGATTTGTCACCATTCGGCATCAGGATGACTTCTGGCTCTCCACCTTATTAGACCCTCGCTACTGCCACAAAATGTGGGCCACTGAGAGGGAGGACAAACTGACCTACTACAGAGACATCCTATGTAGTCAGTTGGCCGATGCCTATCGGCGCCATCGTCCATCCTCTTGCAGGTCTGACTTGGGGGGCCCTCTGCTTCCACTGCCATGGCTGTTGGGGAGGGGTAGGGTGGCAGGAGCAATACCAGCTCCATCAGCAGCAGCCTGAGTTTACAGTCGCTGATGAGAACCATTCTTCACCCGCATAGTGAAGCAACTCATCAGCAGGTAGACCTTGAGGAGGACCTGTACCAGCAGGTGGTGGCATACCTTGACATGCCCATGCCAACATACCTTGAAGATCAGCTGGACTTCTGGGCAGCCAAACTTGATTTATGGCCGCAACTAGCAGAGTTTGCCCTGGAAAAGCTGTCCTGCCCAGCCAATAGTGTGGTATCAGAGCGGGTGTTTAGTGCGGCGGGGGCCATAGTCACCCCAAGGAGAACTCCACGAAAAATGTCCACGAAAAATGTGACGATGAATCAGGCATGGATCAGCTAGGATTTCCCCCCACCAATGCCTGATGCATCAGAGTAGATTGATCATGGTGCCACACAAACACTTCACAAATATGTACAGTGCCAAACAGATTTAATGCGCTGCTTCCCAGTTACAAACATTCCTCTGGATCAGACTTTTTTCACCCACCTTCGTCACCGGGTACTGGTATTTCCCCCCATCTCACCTATTCACTTTCAGGACTCCTGATGCTGCTGCTGCCACCTCCAGGCTGTCTCATTCCGCCACTATATCATCTCCTCAAGCTTCATCCACCTCCAGGCTGTGCCATTCAACCACTATATGTTCTACTCATGCTGCAGCCAACTATAGGCTGTGCCATTCAGCAATTAAAGTATATGTTCTACTCATGCTACTGCCAACTCCAGGCTGTGCCATTCAGCCAATATATGGTCTCCTCATCTACCGCCAACTCCAGGCTGTGCCATTCAGCCACTATATGGTTTACTGATGCTGCTGGGCCTGGGACATTACCAACAAATTTTCATGGTAGCACTAGCTTCCATAAATCTTCAATTTCAATTTTAAAATTCATCTTTAAATCTTAGAGATTGTGAGGCTCTATGGTCTCCTCATGCTGCCGCGAACAGCAAGCTGTGTCATTCAGCCACTATTTGGTCTCCTCATGATGCCACCAACTCCAGGCTGTGCCATTCAGCCACTATATGTTCTCCTCATGCTTCTGCCAAATCCAGGCTGTGCAATTCAGCCACTATATGGTCTCCTCATGCTTCTGCCAACTCCAGGCTGTGCTATTCAGCAACTATATGGTCTCCTCATGATTCAGCCACCTCCAGGCTGTGCCATTCAGATACTATATGGTCTCCTCATGCTGCCAAAAACTCTATGCTGTGCCATTCAGCCACTATATGTTCTACTCATGCTGCCGCCAACTCCAGACTGTGCCATTTAGCCACTATATGGTCTCCTCATGCTTTAGCCACCTCCAGGCTGTGCCATTCAGCCACTATATGGTCTACTCATGCTGCCACAAACTCCAGGCTGTGCCATTCTGCCACTATATGTTCTACTCATGCTGCTGCCAACTCCAGGCTGTGCCATTCAGCCACTAAACAGTCTCCTCATGCTTCAGCCAACTCCAGGCTTTGGCACTCAGCCACTATATGGTCTCCTCATGTTTCAGCCAACTTCATGCTGTGCTATTCAGCCACTATATGGTCTCCTCATGCTTCAGCCACCTCCAGGCTGTGTCATTCAGCCACTATATGGTCTCCTCATGCTTCAGCAACCTCCAGGCTGTGCCATTCAGCAACTATATGGTGTCCTCATGCTTCAGCCACCTCCAGGCTGTGCCATTCAGCCACTATATGGTCTCTTCATGCTGCCACAAACTCCAGGTTGTCATTCAGCCACTATATGGTCTCCTCATTCTGATAACACCCCCAAGCCCTGTCATTGTGCCGCCATGTGACATGTGACTAATTTTTAGATTTGGCCCTTTGTAACCACATGCTGGGGCACGGGAAATTTCAATTTCAAAATCTTAAATTTCAATTTCAAAAAATCGAAGTAATCTTTTCAAGACTGAGGCCCTATGGTCGCCGACGTCATATAGTAGCTGAGGAATTACAACAAGAATCCAATGAAACAGGTTGGAGCGATCACATTGAACCATTACTGATTAAATGAAACATATTCAGTTCCACAAAAGAGTATGACAGTGGGGGGGGGGGGGCCTTGGGCAGCGAGAGGCACGGGCTAGAACAGGTGGTGGCTCGCCTCGTTGTGAAACACCAGCTTGATGCTCACCAGAATGGGTACTCAAAAAATGTAAATACATTCAAATTAAGTTAAATAAAAATTACATAAAATAATCTATTAACTCTCTTTAATTTTGATGCCATATAGTCTCCCTGCTGCCACATTCAGACACTCTGTCGCTGTGATTCTATTAGCAATGCCTATAATCTGCATGTCATACTGAATAACAGTATTATTTCACTGACACAGCACACTCCCTATGCGTGTTAGAACAAAGCAAACTGTTCTACACCCCTAATGAGGCTCTCATCTTTATTGGATTCCATGCAGAAATTCCATCATGTGAATGGGCCCTAAGAATGCTCCAAGCATCCTGCATCTGTGGTGCACACATTGGATAGTGATATAGTTCTGTTCATTAAGCCTTGGACTGTTTAACCTTATGAACGGAACAATAAACTTTAGGGATGAGTCACATTTTTATGTATGAACTATAAGCTTTCTGCCATTGTGCTCATTTATACCGGGCTCTTATCTTTACAAGCTCTTCTGTCCGATCACATCTGAATAATATTTGCTTTGTGCACAGACCTTCAAGGAATTTTATCACTTAATATGCTAGAAGTTTGGAGTCAGTCAGACCGCTATGAATCTCACAATGCCAAAAAATGAGGCTCTGCAGTCTGTTGTTTCCATATTACTTATTGCTGAGAGAGTGTTGTGCACCCCCATTTTCAGAACCTGGGTGGGTCACATTGGACACATACCACTCTTTTATATCCAATTGAAGCCCAATGGGCCTTATATATGCAAAAGAATAATGTTCACACTCAAAGTAATATTCTTTAAAGGGGTACTCCACCCCTAAACATCTTTTCCAATGAATGGGGATAAGATGTCTGATCGTGGGGGTCTGGCCGCTGAGACCCCTGCGATCTCCGATGCGCTACCTCTTGATAAAGCTGCAGAGGCAGCGAAACATGTCGAGGGGGGCAGAGTAGGGACTCAATTTTAATATAAAGCAAAGCAGTAGCTCTGAATCTGCTCAGCGTGCACTGCAGGCACACCGGGCATCTCCACTTTAGCAGAGTCAATCAGATTAGGCTAGAGTATACTGGCCTATATATACAGTAGCTAGATATCAGTCCAAACACTGAGCTGCTGCTTTGCCAATTTTTAACTCATGTGAGTTTTCATTATATGTTCATGCACAATTACTTTATTAAAGCTTGTGGGTTCACCATAAAGAGAATATATATGGGAAATTAGGGATTTTTGGATTCCTATTAATAGGGATCTATAGGTTGATAAATTAATTTAACCCTCCATATATTGGTCCGATTAGTGAAGCGATCTCCGATGCGGCTACTCAGTCATCCGGAGCGAACTCTGCTCCGTGCCGAATGACAGGCGACCACAGCTGTCACACCCCTCCATTCATGTCTATGGGAGGAGGCATCATCACTCCCCCTCCCATAGACATGAACTGAGGGGCATGGCGTGACGTCACGAACACGGAAGCTCCAAGCTTCCTTGTTCAGAATGCTGCATTGCCTGCCCAGAGATCCTGTGGATAGGGGATAAGATGTCTTAGGGTGGCGTACCCTTTTAAGGCCATGGACAGCATTATTATATTTGTCAGGGGTGCGAATGATGTATATTTTTTGAGAAAGTGCTAAAAAAAAAAGTGCAACATGATGAAATTCATTAACTCGAGAGTCTTCACATTCTCGAGTCTGGTGCATCCTATGCAGTAGTTATTTTTGTAGTTATAATAAATGTTATATATATATATATATATATATATATATATATATATATATGCAATGTAAGTGCCTATCCTCAGTGTAAACCTGATGAGAGGACACTGCTGGCCAAGAGGGCTTTAATGTGCTCCTGCACATAAGTGGCGCAGTGATCCCGCTCAGCCTGTAATTGCGGCTCCAGCTGACCCCGCTATACTCGGATAGCTGTTTTCAATTCATCAATCAGCTCATTCACCCAAAGGAGTTAAATTACAAGAGCCTTTAGCACAATGTAATTGTCCGTGTCAGATCATTTAGACATTTCAAGAATGAATACAAACACTTTCAGGGACAACAACCTGAGCAGCCAGATAACACTTACTGTATACATCGTCGTGGTCTAGAATTTAAGGCCTAGTTCTGGGGTGGCTTTTTCATACCATTTTGTTGTACATTTTGAAGACAAAATTAGGAATGGATTAATAATGTGGCAGAGGCATACCATGAAAGCAGCTCCTGGGCCCCAGAGCAAACTCTGTAACAGGGCCTCTACCTACTATGTGCCATTTATGATAAAAGCGTCTTATTATGTGGCCTTAGGACCCCTAAAGTACTAGGGTCCTGGATCGACTGTTTTCCCTTCACCCCCTCTAAAGACCAGATGCATCAAAATAGCCCATGAGAAAAAAGTTCCTTAAAGAGGTAGGGGATAAGATGTCTGATGTCTGGTCCTGTCGCTGGGGACCTCCGCGATCTTGGCTGCAGAACTCCAGTTACAAGGTGCACGTAGCGTACGCTGCCCCGAGCCGGATGTCTGGCCATGCGGGGCGGAAGCTCATGACATCATGCCCCGCTTGTAACATCACGGCCATGCCCCCTCAATGCAAGTCTATGGGAGGGGGCTTGATGGCCGTCACGCCCCCTACCATAGACTTGCCTTGAGGGGGCGTGGCCGTGACATCACGAGCGGGGAGAGGCTTTGACGCCATGAACCTCCAGTAAACGAATGCCGGGTGCAGCAGGGAGATCGCAGGGGTCCCTTTGGTTAGGTGATAAGATGTCCAGGGGTGGAGTACCCCTTAAAGAACATGTTTAAAAAATGCGTGGAATGCGTGGAATGCCGGCAGGTGCTAGGACCGCTCGGAAACGGGACGTCTCATAGACCGCAATGCATTTTCGGGCTATGCCTAATGAGGATTTTCGCGGAAATTCCACCATGTGAATAGTGCAGCTGAATATCTGTGTGGAATATTCCTGTGGAATTCCGCACAGACATTACGCCGCGTGAACATACCCTAAGACGTTGTTTCCCAATCAGGGTGTCTCTAACTGTTGCAAAACTACAACTCGATTCACTCTTCTTTATGTGTTTTTACATTGAATGTAAATTAAATAGTGTTTTTATTTTGTTTTTCTAATTTATCTATTATGTTAAAGGTGTTTTTATTTAGTTTTTAATGTATTACAATTTGACTCATGCACAATAATGTTGTTCAGTTGCCTCACCAGCGTTAGATAAAGGGGGAGATTGTTATTGGGGTGAAATCTTTTAATAATTTTTTAATAATTACCATACTGTATATTGCCTCTCTCTTCTGTTCAGATCTTATCCTCAATTTAATGTAAAAAGACAATGGTCTAAGCTTGAAGTCTGAAGAAACTTATACCTTTTTTTCCCTCCTTCTATTCACAGCTGGAAAATGAGTCAAAAAGATCTACAAAATGACAATAAAAATGCTTTTTATAAAACAACCACATGTGAATTAACTAATCGTATGTCTTATTTAGTCAACGAAAGCGAATATCGCTGCGATTCGATTGCGCAAATTGCTTAATTAAACTCCATTTAGTACGGTCCAGGCTCCAGGGCATCTAAAATGGTTTGGACATGGGGTAAGGAACCCTTGGACGGCGGGTACAAGGGTAGGCGGGATGACCCTAAATCACTTGCAGCATGCAGCCTATCCCCTGCCAGTCACCCCTGTGATGTCACAACCCTATATAATTAGCAGCCATATTGCGGCCAGTCACTTCAGCCTTTCATTGCAGAGATATAGATAGGGACAGACATCGCTATGTGTGTTGGCCAGAAAAGCTTTTTTCCAGCAGCCATTCACCTCCTAGTCACATTAGCGTTCTACAATAAAGGAATATGGGTGCACTACTGTGGTGCTTATTAAGCACAGGTAGGATTAGCGTTAGGTCTCGCACCATTTTGAGAAACCTTGGCGTTGGTGTGCGGGCTCTGGTGTGTCCTTCATATAAGGATACACTGGCGAATGTCTCAATTTTAACATCAGTATTCAGGGATAGCCAATGTATTGTTTACATCTACCACAGTAGTGCACCCATATTCCTGTATTGTAATATTCTAATTGTTACACATCCACACCGTTTATCTGGTGTAGGATTCTATGGTAGCACTTGTAGTCCGCTGCAGGCATCCTCCATTGTATGCATTTTTATGCTGGGGATCGCCCTTAGCAACGGACTACAAGGGCAGGATCTGCTCCCCCAGTATAAATGCACAACCGCATTTGGGGTTGAGCACCTCCAGCCATTTGAGACCACGTTTTTTGTTGTTTGTTCACATTAGCGTTCTGTTGCACAGAGGGAGAGAGAGCAATGTGTTGCACAGTGTGTTGCACAGAACAGCAGCAATTCAGCTCAAGCCCAAATCTTGCCTAGAAGCACTGATAGGGAAGGGAGTGAGATTGAGAGAGAAAGTGCAATTTTGGGTGAAGTACACAGCGACTGTGTGCTTCAGCACTGGTGTGTACTGATAGTGTTGTACACAAATACTTTTTTAGGCATACTGGAGAGCATTGTACTCCCCTCATAAGTACATACCACTTATGTACATCTCAGTGGTGTACTATTTTGTTCCTATTAAAGTCTCAAGGGCCTAGATACTGTGAAAGGCCAGGAAAAAGTACACACCGGCTGTTGTTGCACACAAATACTTTTTTAAGCGTACTGGAACACATTGTACTCCCCTCATAAGTGCATACCACATACGTACATCTCAGTGGTGTACTATTTTGTTCCTGTTAAATTCTCAAGAGCTTAGATACTGTGAATGGCCAGGCAAAAGTACACACATGCTTGTGTGGTACACAAATACTTTTTTAAGCGTACTGGAGCGTATTGTACTCCTCTCATATAAGCACGCAAGTATGTCAGGCAGAGAAGTGCCAGGACGTGCACAGAGGAGTGGCAGAGGCCTAAATTCATCAGGCAGAGGTTGCAGCAGACTAGGGGCGAGTGGCATCAGGAGTTGCAGTGAGAGTCTGAGCTCCCAGTATCAGCCAGCGATCGTGTCTCGACCAGAAACCCATCTGCCGTCACCGATTGGTTAACACGGTCATCCACTTCATCACAAGTAACATCAGACACCCCCTGTCAACATTTGGTGGGTTCCTCAGACACAACCCTCAGTTGGCATGGCCCGGGAGCAGTCCCTGTAATCCCGTTGCCTCTGTCCTATCCTTTTCCCTCCCCCACAGGAGTATCTTATGCTGTGGGTTCAGCTCCACTATTCACTGAGGACATTCTAATAGAGGACAGTCAGCAGCTACTGCCCAACCAAGAAGCGGGGGAGACATCCGCTGCTTCCTCCACTAGGCGGGCAAGTAGTGATGAGGAGAGTGGCGTGGGAGGTGGTGTTGCGAGCGTTCAGGCTTCTGAAGCAGACAGTGTTGAGGAACCTGAGAAGGACATCAGTGCTGTGCAGACACAACTCGATGATGATGAAGCCGATCACACTTGGGAGCCGGGTGCAGAAGGGGCTTCATCATCATCAGGAGAAAAGGGTTTCAGGTTGCTCGTGAGGCAGCAGCTGAGCCAGCACGGTGGTAGCATGGTTGGCAGTCAGCATGGTGGAAGAAGTGGAAAGTCTGGAGCCAAACGTGCCCGGGGTAAACCACCTGCTTCGCGGCAGCCTACCTTCCCAGGAGGTAGTGAAACAGGGGTTCCTGGTGTCGGTGGCAGTTGCAGTCAATCAGAGCAGACTGTTGGAGGGAAAATCAAGCATCCGGAGGGGTTAAAGGAGTATTCCAGGAAAAAACTTTTTTTTTTAGATCAACTGGCTCCAGAAAGTTAAGCAGATTTGTAAATGACTTCTATAAAAAATCTTAATCCTTTCAGTAGTTATCAGTTGCTGAAGTTGAGTTGTTCTTTTCTGTCTGACAACAGTGCTCTCTGCTGACACCTCTGTCTGTTTCAGGAACTGTCCGGAGCATAAGAGGTTTGCTATGGGGATTCGCTCCTACTCTGGACAGCTCCCAAGACAGTTGTCATCAGAGAACAGTTAGACAGAAAAGAACAACTCAACTTCAGCAGCTGATAAGTACTGAAGGATTAAGATTTTTTAATGTAAGTAATTTACAAATCTGTATAACTTTCTGGAGACAGTTGATAAATAAAAATATTTTTTTCCTGGAATACCCCTTTAACATGGCCACATGCAAGATGTGTCGGCAGAAGGTGAGGCGTGGCCAGGGTCCCAATGTCGGCACCACGGCCCTGGGTCAACATATGCAGCGTCACCATAAAGGGGCCTGGGAGAACTATGGCTCTGATGTGGTGGTCCAGCCTGCTGCATCACCCAGTGGCACACCGCTCCCTGTTTTAGCCAGCCCAGGCTCTATCACCACCAGGGACAGTGTGCGACTCCGCCTCCTCATCCTCCACCATGTCCTCAGCCTCCACTGCATAGACAAGTCTCAGTGCCCCTCCAGCATACCATGTGAGCAGGACACGGCGGTATCACGCTGTTCTTCACATGGTTTGCCTTGGGGAACGGAGTCACACAGGGGAGGAACTGCTAAAAGTCATTCATCAAGAAATTGAATCAAGGCTTACTCCATGAAAACTGGAAATGTGAACCATGGTGACTGACAACGGGAAGAACATCTTGTCTGTGCTGCAACAAGGAAGCCTGAGCCATGCGCCCTGCATGGCACACATGTTCAATCTGGTTGTCAAATGGTTCCCGAAGTGTTCCCCCTCATCTGCAAGACGTCCTAACAATGGGAAGGAAACTTTGCATGCACTTCAGCCACTTGTACACCGCAAAGCACACCCTCCTCGAGCTGCAGCGTCAGAACCGCATCCCCCAACATAGTCTGATTTGCGACATTTCCACACGTTGGAATTCCCCCCTACATATGTTGGACCGACTATATGAACAGAAAAAAGCCATCACCAATTTTTGATGATCCAAGCAGATAGGGGGCTCCCCTGTGTAACTTCAATGTCAACCAGTGGTAGCTCATAGATGACACCTGCCGTTTGCTCAGGCCCTTTGAGGAAGCCACATTTATTAGTCACCAGGATGAACAATGTTATGGGATAAACAATGTTATTCCACTGCTTTATCTACTATAGCACGTATTGGAAACGATGGCTGATCAGGGCACTGGAGACGTTGCACCTACATCTCACAGCCACATGAGCTCTGTGGGGGCTGAACTGGAGGAGGAGGGGAAAGGGCACAGTGGAGCACAGTTTAGGTTTTGCAAGATGGGTGGTTTTTCTAGTCAACTGACAGGAGAGGAGGAGCAGGAGCAGCCAGAGGAGCTAGAGGGTTATAAGGAAGGCGAGACACAGGACCCAGACACACCGTGGCAGTATGCAGTGTAGATGGAGGCAGGGAGTACCTCCGAGTCACTTGCACAAATGGCACGATGCATTGTCACCATTCGGCAGCGGGATGACTTCTGGCTCTCCACCTTATTGGACGCTCGCAACCGGAACAAAATGGGGCCTTTTTCACACCCACTAAGAGGGAGGACAAACTGACCTACTACAGAGACATCCTACCTAGTCAGTTGGTCGATGCCTATCTGTGCCATTGTCCATCCTCTCGCAGGTCTGACTCGGGGGGCCCTCTGGGCTCACCTTCAACTGCCATGGTTGCCGGGGAGGGGTGGGGTGGGAGGAGCTTTACCAGCTCCATCAGCAGTAGCATAGTGAAGCATCTCATCAGCAGTAGGTAGACCTGGAGCTGGACCTGAACCAGCAGGTGATGGCATACCTTGACATGCCCATGCCAACACACCTTGAAGATCCACTGGACTTCTGGGCAGCCAATCTTGATTTGTGGCCGCAACTAGCAGAGTATGCCGTGGAAATGCTGTCCTGCCCGGCCAGTAGTGCGCGATCAGAGCGGGTGTCTTGTGCGGTGGGGGCTATAGTAGCCCCAAGGAGAACTCGTCTGTGCACGAAAAATGTGGTAAGACTGACGTTTGTGAAGATTAATCAGGCATGGATTAGCCAGGATTTTCAACCACCAATGCCTGATGCATGAGAGTAGATTCACCATGGTGCCACACCAACACTTCAGAAATATGGATAGTGAAAAACACGTTTACGGTGCTGCTCCCCAGTCACAGAAATTCCTCACCATCATAGTAAGTATTGAGAATATGCATTAGCTGAAATGTAAGTTTTCTTAGGATAAAATATATGTGCTCAAATTTTTTTTAAATCAAACAAAAGGAAGGGTGTGCAAAAAACACCATGTGCCACCTACACCACCAAGTATTGAAGTGATGCAAAGTCCTCTAAAAGGTGGAAGGGAACAACGTATGGTCCATTGTAACCGATGGGGTAAAGACCGCTCCTGTAAGGCCCTACTCTCGCATTATTAATTCCATTCTTGGCAAGTGTTACTCGCCTTAAAAAGGGTGGCCCCACACAGGAACCTCCCCCTATTTCCCCCTACAAACTACCATTTCCCAGGGTTTTTAGGTGGAAATAGAGAGGGTTTCCTGTGTGGGCTGCCCTTTTTAGGGTTAGTAACACTTGCCAAGAAGGGAATTAATAGGGCGCGAGTAGGGCCTTACAGGGGAAGTTTTTTCCCCACCGGTTACAATGGACCATACGTTGTTCGCTTCCACCTTTTAGAGGACTTTGCATCACTTCAATACTTGGTGGTGTAGGTGGCACATGGTGTTTTTTGCACACCCTTCCTTTTGTTTGATTTAAAAAAAGAATTGAGCACATATATTTTATCCTAAGAAAACTTACATTTCAGCTAATGCATATTCTCAATACTTACTCTGATGGTGAGGAATTTCTGTGGTATACTTGGTGGTGTAGGTGACACATGGTGTTTTTTTTCTTTTCTTTTTTTTGCACACCTTTCCGTTTGTTTTATTTAAAAAAAAAAATTTGGGTCCATATATTTTATCCTAAGCATATTATTAAAAGTTAAACTTCACGTAATGCATGTTACGCCGAGCGCTCCGGGTCCCTGCTCCTCCCCGGAGCGCTCGCGACGTTTACCTTCTTGTAGCGCCCCGGTCAGACCCGTTGAGCGCTGCATGAGTGTTACCGGCGGGGATGCGACCCGCGTAGCGGGATGCGCCCGCTCGCGGCTCGCACCCCAATCCCCTCACCTGTCCTGTCCTCCGTCGGCTCAGTCCCGGCACGCGCGGCCCCGCTCCCGAGGGCGCGCGTGCCGGCTCTCTGCGATTTGAAGGGCCAGCGCGCCACTGATTGGCGCCTGGCCCAATCAGCACTCACACCTGTGCCCTCGTTATAAAAACCCACTTCCCCTTCCTAGCATTGCCGGATCTTGTTTCCTCAGTGCCAGTGAAAGCATTTCCTGTGTATGTCCCAAGCCAGTGTTCCAGACCCTCTGCCGTTGCCCCTGACTACGATCCTTGCTGCCTGCCCTGACCTTCTGCTACATCCGACCTTGCTCTTGCCTAATCCCTTGTACCGCGCCTGTCTCAGCCGTCAGTTGGGGTTGAGTCGCTATCGGGTGGAACGACCTGGGGGTTACATGCCGTTGCAAGTCCATCCCGCTTTGCGGCGGGCTCTGGTGAAAACCAGTAACCCCTTAGACTCCGTTCCCCTGATACGGCCCACGTCATCACCCCACTGACACAGAGGATCCACCACCAGTATCCTCACAGTATACCCATCCGGATCCTGACAGTAGATCCGGCCATGGATCCCACTGAGGTCCCGCTGCCAGTTGTCGCTTACCTTACCACGGTGGTCACACAGCAATCTCAACAGAGCGCAACAAGGACAACAGCTGACCCAACTGACTGTCATGCTGCAACAACTTCTGCCACAGCTTCAGCAACCATCTCCTCCGCCAGCTCCTGCACCTCCTCCGCAGCGAGTGGCCGCTCCCAGCCTCCGCTTGTCCCTACCGGACAAATTTGATATGGACTCTAAACTATGCTGTGGTTTCCTGTCTCAATGTTCCCTACACTTGGAGATGATGTCGGACCAATTTCCCACAGAACGGTCTAAGGTGGCTTTCGTGGTTAGTCTCCTGTCTGGAAAGGCCTTGTCGTGGGCCACACCGCTCTGGGACCGCAATGATCCTGTCACTGCCACTGTCCAGTCCTTCTTCGCTGAAGTTCGTAGTGTCTTCGAGGAACCAGCCCGGGCCTCCTCTGCCGAGACTGCTTTGCTGAACCTAGTCCAAGGAAGTTCTTCCGTAGGCGAATACGCCATCCAATTTCGTACCCTCGCCTCTGAATTATCCTGGAACAATAAGGCCCTCTGCGCGACCTTCAAGAAAGGCTTATCCAGCAACATCAAGGATGTACTGGCCGCACGCGAAATTCCTCCTAACCTGTCTGAACTTATCCATTTGGCCACCCGCATTGACATGCGTTTCTCTGAAAGACGCCAGGAGCTCCGACAGGAGAAGGACCTTGTTCGCACCAGGCGATGTCTCTCCCCGGCTCCTCTCTTCTCAAGTCCACTGCAATCTGTTCCTGTGACTTCTGCCGAGGAGGCTATGCAAGTGGATTGGTCCCGCCTGACCCTACAAGAGAGGACTCGCCGCCGTAACGAAAATCTATGCCTGTACTGTGCTAGTACCGAACACTTCCTAAAAGACTGTCCTATCCGCCCTCCGCATCAGGAGAAACACACTCCGATTCCTCACAAAGGTTAGACAGCTTTAGGTGTGAATTCTGCTTCTCCACGTCTCACTGTGCCTGTGCAGATTTCTCCTTCTGCTAACTCCTCCTTCTCAGCTGTGGCCTTCTTGGACTCCGGTTCTGCTGGAAATTTTATTTTGGCCTCTTTTGTTAATAGGTTCAACATCCCAGTGACCAGTCTTGTCAGACCACTCTACATCTCTTCTGTCAACGGAGAAAAATTGGACTGCACTGTGCGTTACCGCACAGAACCCCTGCTAATGTGCATTGGACTGCATCACGAAAAAATTTAATTTCTTGTCCTACCCAACTGCACCTCTGAAATCCTCCTCGGTCTGCCATGACTCCAACGTCATTCTCCTACCCTTGACTAGTCAACCGGGGAGATCAAGAGTTGGGGTTCATCTTGTCTCAAACAATGCCTCACGTCTGCTCCCATTAGTCAAACCCCTGTGGCTCCACCTATACCAGGTCTTCCCAAGGCCTACCAGGACTTTGCGGATGTTTTCTGTAAAAAACAAGCAGAGACTTTGCCACCTCATAGGCCTTATGACTGCCCGATTAACCTCCTTCCTCGTACTACTCCACCCCGGGGCAGGATCTACCCTCTGTCCGCCCCAGAGACTCAAGCCATGTCTGACTACATCCAGGAAAATCTAAAGACGGGATTCATTCGTAAGTCCTCATCCCCTGCTGGAGCGGGGTTCTTCTTTGTTTCTAAAAAGGACGGATCCCTACGGCCATGTATTGACTACCGCGGTTTAAATAAAATCACCATCAAAAAGCGCTATCCCCTGCCTTTAATCTCTGAACTCTTTGACCGTCTTCGTGGCGCCAACATTTTCACTAAATTGGACTTAAGAGGCGCATATAATCTTATTCGCATCAGGAAAGGGGATGAGTGGAAAACCGCATTCAATACCAGAGACGGACATTTCAAATATCTTGTTATGCCCTTTAGGCTCTGCAACGCCCCTGCAGTCTTCCAGGACTTCAAAAATGAAACATTTTGGGACTTGTTATATACCTGTGTTGTGGTTTACCTGGACGACATCTTGATTTTCTCCTCTAGTCTTGAGGAACACCGTCGTCATGTCCGCCTAGTGCTCCAGAGACTCCGCGAAAATCAACTGTATGCCAAAATGTCAATCTCTTCCCTTCCTAGGTTACCCAGTCTCTGGCCAGGGACTTCAAATGGACCCAGACAAACTGTCAGCGGTTTTAGATTGGCCACGCCCTTCTGGACTCCATGCTATCCAACGCTTCCTGGGATTTGCCAACTGCTACCGACAGTTTATTCCCCATTTTTCCACCATTGTGGCCCTGACCAGGAAGAATGCCAACCCTAAATCCTGGCCTCCTAAAGCGGATGAGGCCTTCAATCGCCTCAAAACTGCCTTCGTTTCTGCTCCAGTGCTGTCCAGACCTGATCCATCAAAACCTTTCTTGCTGGAAGTGGACGCCTCCTCAGTCGGAGCCGGAGCCGTACTTCTCCAAAAAAAACTCTACCGGACGTAATATTACTTGTGGTTTCTTTTCTAAAACCTTCTCTCCGGCGGAGAAAAATTACCCCATTGGTGATCGTGAACTTCCAGCCATCAAGTTAGCACTCGAAGAATGGAGGCATCTACTGGAGGGTTCCAAACACCCCATTGTCATTTACACTGACCACAAGAATCTCTCGTATCTCCAGTCTACCCAGCGTCTGAACCCTCGCCAGGCTAGGTGGTCGTTGTTTTTTGCCCGCTTTAACTTCGAGATTCACTTTCGTCCTGCCGACAAAAACGTCAGGGCTGACGCCCTTTCACATTCCTCTGATGCCACTGAATCTGAAGTTCCTCTACAACATATTGTACCTCCTGAGTAGTGTTGAGCAGCATAGGCCATATTCGAATTCACGATATTTCGTGAATATATGGACAAATATTCGTCATATATTCGCTAAATTCGCATATTCGTAATATTCACGGTTTATTTTCGCATATGCGAAAATTCGTGCATGCGAAAATTTGCATATGCGAAAATTGGCATATACAAAAACTAGCATATGCAAACATTTGCATATGCAAAAAATTTGCATATGCGAAAATGTGCATATGCAAAAAATTGCATATATGAAAATTTGCACGCCAGACTCACACAGTAGTATTAGAGCCTTCTTTACACCACACAAGCTGGAAGAAGAGAGGGATGATCACTGTGATGTGTACGGTGAGAAAAAAAAAAAGAATATTTGCGAGCAACACTAGTGATGAATCTCCCCCATTGAGCCTGCCAGAGCCGCAGTGATCTGTGTAGGAAACCTATGGGCCCAGGCTGTTAGGGTCACCAAATGATATTACAAATACTGAGTGTCTGGTTAGGAGAAACAAATATAATGTACCCACAGGGAGTGAGCCATTTTAATAAAAATTGCCAAAAATCCCTGAGATAAGTCATGCAGAATATGTTAAAAAGCTTTTTGGATTTTCAGCCAATCAGAAAGCAGCACTACTCAAATAGAACTCCCGTGAGGTCACACATATGATGTCATAACCTTTGTCATCAGTGAGAGGCCTAAACTGTAGGAACCTAGGAATACACATTCCTCTCTTTTCTTTTCCTATCTTAGATGCACACCTTCCAGGCTGTGGGGCAGCACATACACTGACACATTGGCCCAAATTCTAGAGGTAACCTCCTTTAGTATGCCCAGAGGAAGGGCAGTACAGTAGCCATGGATTCCCTACAGGTTTCCTCCCCTCTGGAGGTTTTTCCTGTCCTGAGTTAGTTACTGTCCGCTCTTTGTGAGTGATGGAGGTTACATAAAATCCCTACACAAACATTTTACTAAATAATAAATAAAGTTCCCCTTTGTTTAAACTGTTCTTTGACTTGTTCGACTCACTTGTTCGTCACACACTTAGGGTTGCCACCTGGCTGCTATTTTACCAGCACAGCTGGTATTTTAGACACCCTGACAGTATTTTTAATATAAAAATTCAATGGCTGGTATTTATCTAAGCCCCCTAAGCTGTAATATGTAGACATGGAGAGGCGAGAGCTAACCCCGCCCCTTCCCTCTGCCAGCTGAGCTCTGATTGGTGAAGATTTCTCCCTCACACACAGGAGCTCAGCACACAGCACAAAGGGAGAAGATTAACCCCTTAAAGACCACAGGCGTATGGGTACACCCATGCTCCCTGGTACTTAAGGACCAAGGACGTACCTGTACGCCTGTGGGAATTTCCGTCAACCCCGCGCGCCGCGCCGGGCAAGGATCGGACCAGAATGACTGCTGATATTTATCTGCAGGCATCCCGTGCCAATGCCCAGGGAGGTCCTGAGACCCACCCACTGTTGTCCCGGAAGAGCAGGGGAACCGTTGGTGACCGGCGCCGGAGGTCACTTACCCTCGGCGGCAATGCCCGGCGTCGATCCTCGGCGGCGGCGATGACATGCGGCAGGCTCCATGGATCCTAAGGAAGCCGGTGAGTAGTTGCCTAGGAACATCTGGAAGGCTACAGTTTGACACCACTATACAGTTGTTGCAAAACTACAACTCCCAGCATGCCCAGACAGCTGTTTGCTGTTTGGGCATGCTGGGATTTGTAGTTTTGCAACAGCTTGAGGGCTACAGTTTGGAGATCACTGTTCAGTGGTCTCTAAACTGTAGCCCTCCAGATGTTGCAAAACTGCAAATCCCAGCATGCCCAAACAGCAAACAGCTGTCTCGGCATGCTGGGAGTTGTAGTTGCATACCTCCAGCTGTTGCATAACTACATCTCCCAGCATGCCCTTCGGCGATCAGTACATGCTGGGAGTTGTAGTTTTGCAACAGCTGGAAGCACACTGGTTGGAAAATACTGAGTTAGGTAACATCTCCCTGACGAAGGAAGCCGTGTTTCTGAAACGCGTTGGAGGTATCTTGGATCTAATCCTGTACCGTAGTGACGTCACGACATCGGTCTCCAGCAAACCGCGAACCGGGGCTACCACGGTAGAGAACGCCACCGGCCGGGGCATACTCCCGCAATCCCCAACTAGGATCTTCGGTAAAAGGATACGCACTTTCCGCAACATCTCAGAACAAGAGGAAGTGCGGGCATCACCGCCAAGAAAAACAATCACACAAAAACGCAAGCAAAACGCAAGTAAAATCTTTAAAGTGATTGCACTATAAGTCCAATATTCTGCGCACATCCATAGGTATATGTTTATAAGTGAACTAGACATCTATCCTGTACGTCTCAGTTAGATCTGCTCGTATCTAAATGGACATTCTTTGACTTGTAGTGCCACCAGCCAAACAACAGGATTTCACCACCAATAATATACTAATACAGCTAAATTCCTGGAACACGCTGGAACCCATATAAATAAGCATATCTACAGGTACATTCAGTACTGTATCATTTATTTATTAATATATACACAATACGGTTAATATATATATATATATATATATATATATATATATATATATATATCCCACATTTTTTCAGTGCACCCTAAAGAACAACTTAAAGAATAACCCTGCAAACAATTATACCACACTTACAGTTTGATATTCTTCTTTTAGCCAGGTAGGTGTATCCACAATTTCAAGCATAAGCGCGTACTGTAACATATATGTGTAATATACACAAATATACACATATATATTGTATTTAGGTAACAGAACCTAACTGAAGGCTGTCCAACCAGTGTGCCTCCAGCTGTTGCAAAAGTACAACTCCCAGCATGCACAGTCTGTCAGTGCATGCTGGGAGTTGTAGTTTTAAAACAGCTGGAGGTTTGCCCTACCAGTGCGAATGTACCCTAAAAACACTGCACTACACTACACTACACTACACATAATAAAGGGTAAAACACTACATATACACCCCCTTACACTGTCCCCACCAATAAAAATGAAAAACGTTTCGTAAGGCAGTGTTTCCTAAATGGAGCCTCCAGCTGTTGCAAAACAACAACTCCCAGTATTTCCGGACTGACTGTCCAGGCATGCTGGGAGTTTAGCAACAGCTGGAGGCACCCTGTTTGGGAATCAATGGCGTAGAATACCCCTATGTCCACCCCTATGCAATCCCTAATTTAGTCCTCAAATGCGCATGGTGCTCTCTCACTTTGGAGCCCTGTCGTATTTCAAGGAAATAGTTTAGGGCCACATGGGGTATTTCCGTACTCGGGAGAAATTGCTTTTTCTCCTTTTACCCCTTATGAAAAGGAAAAGTTGGGGTCTACACCAGCCTGTTAGTGTAAAAAAAATTACAATTTTTACACAAACATGCTGGTGTTGCCTCATACTTTTATTTTTACAAGCGGTAAAAGGAAAAAAAGACCACCAAAATTTGGAACGCAATTTCTCCTGAGTACGGAAATACCCCATATGTGGGCGTAAAATGCTCTGCGGACGCACAACAAGCCTCAGGAGTGATAGAGCGCCATGTACATTTGAGGCCTAAATTGGTGATATGCACAGGGGTGGCTGATTTTACAGCGGTTCTGACATAAACGCAAAAAAATAAATACCCACATGTGACCCCATTTTGGAAACTACACCCCTCACGTAATGTAACAAGGGGTATAGTGAGCCTTAACACCCCACAGGTGTTTTGACGAATTTTCGTTAAAGTTTGATGCTCACTGGTACTTAAGGACCAAGGGCGTACCTGGTTGTGAGGCCCGGTAGCAATTGCGACCCTTGCGACCTCTATAGCTAAGCCACTGGGGACAAGGTAAGTACCTTTGTCATCAGTGTCCATCACGATTTCCTGCATGGCGCTTTCCTAGCACATTCATTTCTATGGAAGAGCCAGAGATACACGAGCGCTGTAAATAACACTGCTGCATGTGCAAAGGGAGCCAGGGCGCTGTGCATGGTCCCCTCGAGATCAGACACTTATCCCCTGTCCTGTGGAAAGGGGATAAGGAGTAATGTGGTGTCCCAGTACAGGTACATTGTGTCAAGGTATTTTAGGCCCTGTCAGATTGAGACCTCCAGTGTCCTGGGGGCTCCCCTGCAGGGACTCAACCATTTCTAATGTGTATTTGCACTTTTATAACTTAGCAATCAGTTATTAGGTGTCTGTAGCTTTAAGTATGTTACCTAGCAACCTCATGCTTAGTCAGGGTATGTGAGAGTGGAGGACTGAGGGCTAGACTAAACTTTTGTGTAAGGTGTTATATTATGTTATTACTTGTATGTAACTTTATTGTAAATCCTAAAGGGGATACAGACAACTCTATGATCCACAGCTGCCTGGCCAATGGGCTTTAGTTTAGCCTGCCCTTATAAGGGGTGTCATTTCCTGTGTAGAGTAGGTGTGGAGGAGTAGAGGAGTAAAGCAGTTCATTCAGTTCAGAGTGGTGTGGAGTTCAGAGTACAGAATGGAGGTCCGAGCAAGTTCAGAGGAGGTGAAGCTCCGGAGTAGCAGAGAGAATCCGCAGAGGAGTGAGAACAAAGATGAGAGGGAGATAAGAAAAGCATGAAGTAACCCCAACTAATAGCAAGCCTTTACTTCAGCCTTGATCAGAGAATTCCTAAACTACAATTCATTATCTTCCGGCGAAAAGCCACAAATCTACCGACCCTTCAGTAAGTGACTTTAATCTCAAGCCTAATATAGCGCAGACCTAAAACTCCTAGTCCGGCCGTAAGAGCCAAGCATATATGCAATATCAAGTCCAGCCACTGCAAGCTGTGTGGTCCTCTAAAGACTGTCTGTTAAACCTTTGGGAGACTTTGGATGAGCGCTGTGGAGATTGTACCACCTATCTTCAAGTTAGTAAAGCCTCCGTTAAACTGCAACCTAGTGTGGAGTCAATTCTTTCCTTGCTAGCCTGTGGGGAGACGGAGTTCCCCGAACCTGTAGTACCCCGGGAGATATCAAGACTACAGTGGCGTCACATGACATTAAGGGTTAATACCATCCGACCCTGGGTTCATAACCCCCCAAGAACCAAGTAGCTAACCCCAGCGTAGCGGTGGCTGCGGACCTCACCCGTGGCCACCACAGTAAAGTAGCAGAGTACTCCTTTAACAAATTTAGTTTTGAATCTAGGAGCCAGGATAAAAAGGCTTTTTTTTTTTTTTTAAAACACCAGCGCAATTTTTCAGTTTTTGAGAGGTGGTTTTTTCAAAAATTTGATTTGGCCGATTCACCAAATTTTCCAATAAAGTTTGTTTTGTTCCGAATTTTTTCATGGCGAATCTATATTAAAAAAGGCTATTTCTAGCCTACATACAGCCCCTATAGGGGTATAGAACACTTTGCTGTGTTCTAAAATGCATATGGAGTGTGCTGGGGTAGTGAAATAATACTGTTATTCAGAATAACATGCAGATTAGGCTGGGTTCCCACTACGGTTTGTCATTTCGGTTCCCGTATACGGCTGGGAGGAGGGGTGGGCGGGGCTTAATCACGGCACCCGCACTCAGCCGTATTCAGGAACCGTAGTTAATGTATGTCTATGAGCCGACCGGTGTGAACCACAGCCTCCGGTCGACCACGTTTTTGCTTGCGGCCAAAAAAGCAGCCGACCGGAGGCTGCGGTTCACTCCGGTCGGCTCATAGACATACATTAACTACGGTTCCTGAATACGGCTGAGTGCGGGTGCCACGATTAAGCCCTGCCCACCCCTCCTCCCAGCCGTATATGGGAACTGTAATTACAAACCGTAGTGTGAACCCAGCCTTACCGGTCTCGCTTTTAGAATCACTGCCGCAGAGCAGCACAATTACAGAGCCTGGTTGTGGCATCAGTGTCATGAGACCATATAGTGACTGAATGACAGCGTGGAGGTGTTGGCAGCATGAGGACACCATATAGTGGCTGAATGACACAGTGTGGAGGCGTTGGCAGCATGAGGAAACCATATAGTGGTTGAATGACACAGCGTGGAGGTGTTGGCAGCATGAGGACACCATATAGTGGCTGAATGACACAGCTTGGATGAGGCTGAAGCATGAGGACACCATATAGTGGCTGAATGACACAGCGTGAAGGCGTTGGCAGCATGAGGACACCATATAGTGGCTGAATGACACAGCTTGGATGAGGCTGAAGCATGAGGACACCATATAGTGGCTGAATGACACAGTGTGAAGGTGTTGGCAGCATGAGGACACCATATAGTGGCTGAATGACACAGCTTGGATAAGGCTGAAGCATGAGGACACCATATAGTGGCTGAATGACACAGTGTGAAGGTGTTGGCAGCATGAGGACACCATATAGTGACTGAATGACACAGCGTGGACATGTTGGCAGCATGAGGACACCATATAGTGGCTGAATGGCACAGCGTGGAGGTGTTGGCAGCATGAGGACACCGTATAGTGGCTGAATGACATAGCGTGGAGGTGTTGGCAGCATGAGGACACCATATAGTGGCTGAATGACACAGCATGGAGGTGTTGTCGGCACGAGGAGACCATATAGTGGCTGAATGGCACAGCGTGGAGGTGTTGGCAGCATGAGGACACCATATAGTGGCTGAATGACACAGTGTGGACATGTTGTCAGCATGAGGAGACCATATAGTGGCTGAATGACACAGCATGGACATGTTGTCAGCATGAGGAGACCATATAGTGGCTGAATGACACAGCATGGAGGTGTTGGCAGCATGAGTAGACCATATAGTGGATGAATGGCACAGCCCGGAGTTGCCAGCAGCATGAGTAGGCACTAGGTCTTCACAATCCCTAAGATTAAAAGATGAATTAAGAAATTTAAACCAAAGATTTTGGATAGCGGGTACTACCTATGAGCAAATTTTAAATTCCAAGACCCAGGCCCAACAGCGGCATCAGTAACCCATATATTGCCTGTATTACACAGTCTGGAGTTGTTCAGATGATTCTATGGCCAAATTATATGCTAAACTATATATACCTGCCCTGAGTGTTTTCCTAACATTCTGCTTCCAGTTTCACAACTACAACTCCCAGCATGCCCTCACAGTCAATAGCTGTCAGGGCATGCTGAGAGTTGTATTTGTGAAACAGCTGTAGGCACCATGTTAGGAAAACACAGGAGCGCAGCATAGATGAGGTAAGGGCCGAAGTCGGCTTCCTGCTCCGCCTCAGTGAGCAGGATTGTAGACAGCAATATAACACTTTAGAAGGTAGGAAAAACATTTTAAAAGGCGGTCCCTCATGCCCTCCACCCCGTCCCCTATCTACTCACACACATCTCCCCCTCCACCCACCTCCTCGGTCTCCTCACACAGATCTCCGCACCCCCACCCCTCCCTTACACCCATCTCCACAGCTCACCTCCTCCTTCCCCGTCCTCACTCTCTTCACTCCGCAGCCAGTTCTCTCCCTCCGCGGTGCTGATAAATCATGAGGAGGCCATAGTCAGTGTCAGAAATGTAATAGCAGGGTCGGAGGCGGGAAGACGTCAGGGTCTTGGAGAAGTCGTGTGTGCGTCTTGTCCCAGCAGCCCCAAGCCTCTCCGGCCCTGCAGTCATTTTTAAAGGGCCCGCACCCGGCATAGGAGATGTGCTGGCAGCAACTGACTCGGGCAGCACCTGAGTGCCAGACGTGCTGCACCACATAAAGCCCCATACACCTCACCCCTTTACACCCTGTGGCCCACCACAAGGGCATCTTGGGAGAAAAGAAATTAGGGAGCAGCTTTTCGTGGTGTTTTTTTATTTTTTATTTTTGGCAAAAAAACTCAAACAAAAATTGCGTCTGTTCCTAGGCTTAGACTGGGATTAAAGGAAAACTGTTACCCATTCAGTCACACAAAACCCGATACACAGAGTTATAGTGCAGGTGAACATGAGACCGATGCGAGCTCTTTGACCGATATGCGTACCTGTAGCCCGGCGCGGCGTCCCTCTGAAGGTCCGCTTCTTCCTGCACTGAATTGCACGCTGGAGGCGGCCCGCCGGCTGGACTTGAATATTCATGGGCGCTGGCCATGTGAGCGCTCAGTAGGCACAAGTGCTCACGTGACCAGCACCCACACCATAACCCGGTGTTTCGGGTTTAGTGTGGGTGAACGGGTGACTGTTTTCCTTCAAACACAGCTTATGTGTGGCCTTTTTCAAAGCCCACATTGCTTCATCTTTTTCCCCCCCTTCCAACAGATGTCTGTCCAGCTGTTGCAAAACCACAACTCCCAGTATACCCTGACACTGACAGCCTAAAGCTGTCAGGGCATGCTGGGAGTTGTAGTTTTGCAACTGCTGGACAGCCACAGGAGGTCACTGATGCAGTATGTCAATCTCGGCCTATGCTGCCTGATCTTGAACTGGCAGCAGGAGCCACAACCACTTTAAATCAGTAAGCAGCGCTGGCTGCCGGGACGTCTGATGAATAATATCCTTCCGCTCCATACCACAACGTCAGAGGCGTCACCCGTCAGATGTCCCAGCAGCCAGCGCTGCCCATTGGGAGAGATTTATCAAAACCAGTCCAGAGGAGAAGTTGCTGAGTTGTTCATAACAACCAATCAGATTGCTTCTTTAATTTTTTAGAGGCCCTTTCACGGGCTATGGGCAACTTTGCAACTTTTTCTCTGGACAGGTCTTGATGAATCTCCCCCATTGAGCCTGCCAGAGCCGCAGTGATCTGTGTAGGAAACCTATGGGCCCAGGCTGTTAGGGTCACCAAATGATATTACAAATACTAATACTAAGTGTCTGGTTAGGAGAAACAAATATAATGTACCCACAGGGAGTGAGCCATTTTAATAAAAATTGCCAAAAATCCCTGAGATAAGTCATGCAGAATATGTTAAAAAGGTTTTTGGATTTTCAGCCAATCAGAAAGCAGCACTACTCAAATAGAACTCCCGTGAGGTCACACATGTGATGTCATAACCTTTGTCATCAGTGAGGGGCCTAAACTGTAGGAACCTAGGAATACACATTCATACCCGCCTGTGACTGGTAAGTATCACATCTTTTTGGTCTTTAGTGCAGTTCCATGTGCATTTCTATAATAAACATGTAACTAATCTCTCTTTTCTTTTCCTATCTTAGATGCACACCTTCCAGGCTGTGGGGCAGCACATACACGGACACATTGGCCCAAATTCTAGAGGTAACCTCCTTTAGTATGCCCAGAGGAAGGGCAGTACAGTAGCCATGGATTCCCTACAGGTTTCCTCCCCTCTGGAGGTTTTTCCTGTCCTGAGTTAGTTACTGTCCGCTCTTTGTGAGTGATGGAGGTTACATAAAATCCCTACACAAACATTTTACTAAATAATAAATAAAGTTCCCCTTTGTTTAAACTGTTCTTTGACTTGTTCGACTCATTTATTTTATTTCTGTGTGTGAAAAATAGTGTTAGCAAAATGTGGATGACAGAAGTGTCCAAAACTGCTGCCCGATCTGTACCATGTGATGAGGGGAGAGGCGGCTGATGCTGGGGGGCACAGTTGTCCAGGCAACCGTAGGGCACCCAGCAAGTTCTGATGTCTTATGCCCAGAAATGGTTGGCTACTCACTGTGTCAGAAGATTCTCATCCTATATATGAAGACAATCAGGGATCAAAACCTGTGGAGAGGAAAAGATGACCAGTTGCCCATAGCAACCAATCAGATCGCTTCTTCTAGTTTTCAGAGGTCTTGTTAAGAATGAAAGAAGCAATCTGATTGGTTGCTATGGGCAACTGATCAACTTTTACCCTGCACGGGTTTTGATAAATCTCCCCAATAATTATTACAACCATGTCACACACTTAGGGTTGCCACCTGGCTGCTATTTTACCAGCACAGCTGGTATTTTAGACACCCTGACAGTATTTTTAATATTAGGGAGCGTTCACACGGAGTAATTCAAGAGGAATTTACTCGAGTAATTCCTCTTGAATTCTCCGCTACAAACTAATGCACATCCCCTCTGCCCATTGACTTTAATGTTATTTCTGCTGGCCTGTTCACACTGCGGAAATTCTGCTAGCAGAATTCCAACGCTGAATTCCGTTCCGCTTGAAGAAAGAACATGTTCATTCTTCATGCGGAGTCCGCTAGCAGAAATCAATTGAAGTCAATGATAAAAAAAAAAATTCCGCCCGACATCATTTTCGCGCGGACTTTGTGGGCAATTCGTGGGCAATTTGCGTGGAAATGGATGAAAAACCCTTCACTTCTTTCTCCCTCATGTCCGCGCGCAATTTCGATAAAAAAAAAAATTTTCACCCATAAATTTTTCAGCGTCAATTACTCTTCATTTACTCCATGTGAACGCACCCTAAAAATACCAGCAATTCAATGGCTGGTATTTATCTAAGCCTCCTGGGCTTTGATATGTAGAGATGGAGAGGCGAGCGCTAACCTCGCCCCTTCCATCTGCCAGCTGAGCTCTGATTGGTGAAGATTTCTCCCTCACACACAGGAGCTCAGCACACAGCACAAAGGGAGAATATTAACCCCTTAAAGACCACAGGCGTATGGGTACGCCCATGCTCCCTGGTACTTAAGGACCAAGGTTGTACCTGAATGCCCGCAAGAATTTCCGTCACTCCCGCGCACCGCGCCGGGCAAGGACCGGACCGGGATGACTGCTGATATTTATCTGCAGGCATCCCGTGCCAATGCCCAGGGGGGTCCTGAGACCCCCTCCCATGTCGGCGATCGCCGCAAATCGCCAGTGAATTCACACCAGCGATTTGGGGCAATTCCGGGTCATACTGGTCTCCGCTAACCCGGTGACCCGAAAAATAAGGGGGAATGGGGGTGTCCAAGACACCCCCGGTCCCCCTGAAGGGATAGGAGTTAGGTGGTGCCACCCTCCTATCCCTGCTATTGGTCGATCAGAAGCGATCGACCAATAGCAGATCGGGGGCCGGGGGGGTTAACATTCGGTCATCCTCCCCAAACCCCCCCCCCCCACTCTGCCCACCCACTGTTGTCCGGGCAGAGCAGGGAAACCGTTAGTGACCGGCGCCGGAGGTCACTTACCCTCGGCGCAATGCCCGGCGGCGATCCTCGGCGGCGATGACATGCGGCAGGCTCCATGGATCCTACAGAAGCCGATGAGTAGATGCCTAGCAACATCTGGAGGGCTACAATTTGAGACCACTATACAGTTGCCTCTAAACTGTAGCCCTCCAGATGTTGCAAAACTACAACTCCCAGCATGCCCAGACATCTGTTTGCTGTTTGGGCATGCTGGGATTTGTAGTTTTGCAACAGCTTGAGGGCTACAGTTTGGAGATCACTGTGCAGTGGTCTCTAAGCTGTGGCCCTCTAGATCTTGTAAAACTACAACTCCCAGCATGCCCACACAGCAGTTTGCTGTCTGGGCATGCTGGGATTTGTAGTTTTGCAACATCTGGAGGGCCAAAGTTTGGAGATTACTGTGCAGTGGTCTCTAAACTGTAGCCCTCCAGATGTTGCAAAACTGCAAATCCCAGCATGCCCAAACAGCAAACAGCTGTCTCGGCATGTTGGGAGTTGTAGTTGCATACCTCCAGCTGTTGCATAACTACATCTCTCAGCATGCCCTTCGGCGATCAGTACATTCTGGGAGTTGTAGTTTTGCAACAGCTGGAAGCACACTGGTTGGAAAATACTGAGTTAGGTAACAGAACCTAACTGAAGGCTTTCCAACCAGAGTGCCTCCAGCTGTTGCAAAAGTACAACTCCCAGCATGCACAGTCTGTCAGTGTATGCTGGGAGTTGTAGTTTTGCAACAGCTAGAGATTTGCCCCCCCATATGAATGTACAGGGTACATTCACACGGGCGGGTTTACAGTGAGTTTCCTGCTTCAAGTTTGAGCTGCGGCAAATTTTCCGTCGCAGCGCAAACTGCTAGCTGGAAATTCACTATAAACCCCGCCAGTGGGAATGTACCCTAAAAACACTGCACTACACTAACACATAATAAAGGGTAAAACACTACATATACACCCCTTACACTGTCCCCACCAATAAAAATGAAAAACATATCGTAAGGCAGTGTTTCCTAAATGGAGCCTCCAGCTGTTGCAAAACAACGACTCCCAGCCTTTCTGGACTGACTGTCCCGGCATGCAGGGAGTTTAGCAACAGCTGGAGGCACCCTGTTTGGGAATCACTGGCGTAGAATACCCCTATGTCCACCCCTATGCAATCCCTAATTTAGTCCTCAAATGCTAATGGCGCTCTCTCACTTTGGAGCCCTGTCGTATTTCAAGGAAACAGTTTAGGGCCACATATGGGGTATCTCCGTACTCGGGAGAAATAGCTTTTTCTCCTTTTACCCCTTATGAAAAGGAAAAGTTGGGGTCTACACCAGCTTGTTAGTGTAAAAAAATTAAAAATTTTACACTAACATGCTGGTGTTGCCTCATACTTTTATTTTTACAAGCGGTAAAAGGAAAAAAAGACCACCAAAATTTGTAAAGCAATTTCTCTTGAGTATGGAAATACCCCATATGTGGGCGTAAAATGCTCTGCGGGCGCACAACAAGGCTCAGAAGTGAGAGTGCACTATGTACATTTGAGGCCTAAATTGGTGATTTGCACAGGGGTGGCTGATTTTACAGCGGTTCTGACATAAACGCAAAAAAAAATAATACCCACATGTGACCACATTTTGGAAATTACACCCCTTACGGAACGTAACAAGGGGTATAGTGAGCCTTAACACCCCACAGGTGTTTTGAAGAGCAAGAGATAC
Organism: Hyla sarda; assembly: GCF_029499605.1. Lineage (NCBI taxonomy): Eukaryota > Metazoa > Chordata > Amphibia > Anura > Hylidae > Hyla > Hyla sarda. Next base: position 227,277,716 of record NC_079194.1, on the reverse strand, counting down.
ACTAGCGCTGTAAATAACCCTGCTGCATGTGCAAAGGGAGCCAGGGCACTGTGCAGGGTCCCCTCGAGATCAGACACTTATCCCCTGTCCTGTGGAAAAGGGATTAGGAGTAAAGTAGCGGAGTACTCCTTTAACAAATTTTGTTTTGAATCTAGGAGCCAGGATAAAAAGGCTTTTTTTTTATTTATTTTTTAATCAACCAGCGCAATGTTTCAGTTTTTGAGAGGTGGTTGTTTAACTGGTTGTCGTCTAAGGACGAGCCGGCTCGTCCTGAGATGGCAACCGTTGCATGGCGCGGGCTCCCGACTCGAGCCCATGTCATACCGGCCAGCCCCCAGCTGATTCCTGTAGCTGGGGACCGGCGTTAACAGCCGACATGTGGCGATTGCCGCAGCCGGCTATTAACTCTTTAGATCGCAGCTGTCAGAGTTGACAGCGGCGTCTAAAGGGACATTTAAATCATCCCTGGTGGTTCAGCGGGGTGGATCGCCCCCCCTGCAGCGCGTTCGCAGGGGGGGGGGGGTACGGTGTCCATTTTAGGACAGCATCAGCTGTCAAGCTGTACCTCGCTCATCCTTCAGCCAAAACTGCGTCCCGCCTCCTCCCTCCTCTGTCAGGCGTCATTCAAAACCTTTGTCATCCTTAAGTCTGTCATACCTCAGATGAAAATGAAAGTGCTGAGTCAGCAGAGCTTCGGCAGACCTGCTAGCACAGACAGTTTGTGATTGGCTGCCAGCAAAGATACTGTGATTGGTTGATGGGAGCGTAGGTGTGTGCAGTCCTGCTCCACTGTTTGTGGATGCAAAATGTGGATGACAGAAGTGTCCAAAACTGCTCTCATGCACGATCTTTACCATGCACGATCTGTACCACACTTCTTTACAAACCCTAATCCTCTAATGTACCCAGCTTTTCCCGTTTCCTCCAAAACAAACCTGTGCTCTCAGCTTTTCCCCTATTCCTGCAAAACCTACAGTTATGTAGTCAGCTGTAGGTTTATCAGGAATTGTTAAAAGCTGAGTAGATAACTGTAGGTTTTTCAGGAATCCGAAAAAGCTGAGTACATAACTGTAGGTTTGGCAGGAATCGGGAAAAGCTGAGTACATAGCTAGGTTTTTCAGAAATCGGGAAAAGCAGAGTACATAGCTGTAGGTTTTGCAGAAATAGGGGAAAAGCTGAGAGTGTAGGTTTGTTTTGCAGGAATCGGGAAAAGCTGGGTACATGAGAGGATTAGGGTTTGTAAAGAAGTGTGTCTAAAAAGTGGAGTGGTACTGCACACACCTACGCTCCCATCAACCAATCACAGTATCTTTGCTGGCAGCCAATCACACACTGTCTGTGCTAGCAGGTCTGCCGAAGCTCTGCTGACTCAGCACTTTCATTTACGTCTGAGGCATGAGAGATTTTAGGTTGACAAAGGTTTTGCCTGACGCCTGACGGAGGAGGGAGGAGGCGGGATGCAGTTTCGGAGGAGGGAGGAGGCGGGATGCAGTTTTCGCTGAAGGATGAGGAAGGTTCGGCTGAAAACTGACAGTGATTTGTCTGACGGAGGAGCTGGGACACCGTTTTGGCTGAAGGATGAGCGAGGTACGGATGACGGATGATGCTGTCCTAAAATGGACACTGTAGGGGGGGCAATCAAATGCTGAGGTAGCCGGAGGGCTTACCTCTCCTCCTGTGGCTGCTGTGGCTCTGAGAATGATAAAGCCTGGCAGGACCAGCTTTATCAATCAAGTGCAGAGCCCACAGATCAATGTGGTTCTATGAAACCACATTGATCTGTATGAGAAATCTAATGATTCCGCCTAAAAGTCCCCTAAGGGGACTAAAAGTGTAAAAAAAAAAGTTGAATAAAAAGTTTTAAAAAAACACCCATTAGCTCCTTCCTTATTAAATCACCCCCCTTTTCCCAAATTCCATATAAAAAATATGTAACCATAATAAAAATAAACATATGTGGTATCGCCGTATGCGTAAACGTCCGAACTATAAAAATATATCATTGATTAAACCACACAGTCAATGGCGTACACGCAAAAAAATCCAAGAATCCAAAGTCCACAATAGCTTATTTTTGGTCACTTTTTATATAATGAAAAAATGAATAAAAAGCGATCAAAAAGTTTGATCAATACAAAGATGGTACCGCTAAAAACTTTAGATCACTGTGCAAAAAATTAGCCCTCATACTGTCCCATACGTGGAAAAATAAAAAGTTTTAGGGGTCAGAAAATGACAATTTTAAACGTATAAATTTTCGTGCATGTAGTTATGTTTTTTACCAGAAGTGAGACAAAATCAAACCTATATGAGTAGGGTATCATTTTAACTGCAAGGACCTACAGAGTAAAGAAAAGGTGTAATTATTAGTGTAGATCGGCATAGGCCATATTCGAATTCGCGAATATATGGCCGAATATTCGTCATATATTCGCTAAATTCGCATATTCGTAATACTCGCGTTTTATTTTGCGAAAATTAGCATATACGAAAATTAGCATATATACAACAATTAGAATAAGTGAAAATTCGCATATGCGAAAGTTCGCACGCCAGTCAAACACAGTAGTATTAGAGCCTTCCTTACACCACACAAGCTGGAAGCAGAGAGGGATGATCACTGTGATGTGTACTGTGAAGAAAAAAAAAAAAATGAATATTCGTAATTACGAATATATAGTGCTATATTCGCGAATATTCGCGAATTCGCGAATATACGATATTCGCAAATAAGATTTGCATTGCGAATATTCGCGAGCAACACTACTCCTGAGTGCCTGGTCTCCTCTGCTCCAGCTTCTAATGGACAAACTCCTCCTGGAAAGACCTTTGTCCCTCCACGCCAGCGCCTCAAGATCCTCAAATGGGGACATTCCTCTCACCTCGCTGGCCATGCTGGCATCAAGAAGTTCATCCAGCTTATTTCTCGTTTATATTGGTGGCCTATGCTGAAGGGTGATGTCACTGATTTCATTCGGGCCTGTACAGTTTGCGCCCGGGACAAGACCCCTCGCCAGAAGCCTGCTGGACTCCTCCATTCTTTACCTGTTCCTGAGCAGCCGTGGTCCCAAATTGCCATGGATTTTATTACGGATCTGCCTGTATCCCATGGCAACACCGTCATCTGGGTGGTCGTTGATTGTTTCTCCAAAATGGCACATTTCATTCCGCTTCCAGGTCTTCCTTCTGCGCCCACAATTGGCGAAGCAATTTTTTATGCGTATTTTTCGCCTTCACGGGCTACCCACGCATACCGTCTCGGATAGAGGAGTTCAATTTGTATCGAAATTTTGGAGAGCTCTCTGTAATCAATTAAAAATCAAATTACATTTTTCGTCCTCCTATCATCCCCAATCCAATGGACAAGTAGAGAGAGTTAACCAGATTCTTGGTGACTATTTGCGACATTTTGTCTCCTCCCGCCAAGACGATTGGGTCGACATTCTACCCTGGGCTGAATTCTCGTACAATTTCAAAAACTCTGAATCCTCCGCCAAATCCCCGTTCTTTGTGGTGTACGACCGTCACCCTCTGCCCCCCTCCCCATTCCCACTTCTTCTGGATTGCCTGCTGTAGATGAAGTTACCCAGGACTTCTCTGTTATCTAGAAGGAAACTCAAAAGTCGCTCCTTCTGGCCTCGTCTCGTATGAAGAGACATGCCGATAAGAAGAGAAGAACTCCCCCTGTCTTCGCTCCTGGGGACAAAGTGTGGCTCTCTGCCAAGTATATCCGCTTCCGTGTTCCCAGCTATAAGCTGGGACCATGTTACCTTGGACCATTTAAAATCAAGAGTCAAATCAATCCTCTCTCCTACAAACTTCTTCTTCCTCCTTCTCTCCGTATTCCTAACTCCTTTCATGTTTCACTTCTCAAAACTCTCGTCCTTAACCGTTTCTCCCCCAAGGTTGTCGCTCCAGCTCCTGTCTCTGGCTCCTCCGATGTCTTCGCTGTTAAGGAAATCCTCGCTTCCAAAATGGTCAGAGGTAAAAAAATTCTCGTAGATTGTTGCCCCGAAGAGAGGTCTTGGGAACCTGAGGATAATATCCTCGACAAGGAGCTCATTCGCAGGTTCTTGGGCTCCAAAAAGAGGGGGAGACCCAAGGGGGGGGGGGCTACTGTTACGCCGAGCGCTCCGGGTCCCTGCTCCTCCCCGGAGCGCTCGGGGCGTTTACCTTCTTGCAGTGTCCCGGTCAGACCCGTTGAACGGGAGTACTGCATCAGTGTTACCGGCGGGGATGCAACCCGCGTAGCGGGACGCGCCCGCTCGCGGCTCGCAACCCAATCCCCTCAGCTGTCCTGTCCTCCGTCGGCTCAGTCCCGGCGCGCGGCACACCTTTCCGTTTGTTTGATTTAAAAAAAAAAATTTGGGTCCATATATTTTATCCTAAGCATATTATTAAAAGTTAAACTTCACGTAATGCATGTTACGCCGAGCGCTCCGGGTCCCTGCTCCTCCCCGGAGCGCTCGCGGCGTTTACCTTCTTGCAGAGCCCCGGTCAGACCCGTTGAACGGGAGCGCTGCATCAGTGTTACCGGCGGGGATGCGACCCGCGTAGCGGGACGCGCCCGCTCTCGGCTCGCACCTCAATCCCCTCACCTGTCCTGTCCTCCGTCGGCTCAGTCCCGGCGCGCGCGGCCCCGCTCCCTAGGGCGCGCGCGCCGGCTCTCTGCGATTTAAAGGGCCAGCGCGCCACTGATTGGCGCCTGGCCCAATCAGCACTCACCCCTGTGCCCTCGTTTTAAAAACCCACTTCCCCTTCCTAGCATTGCCGGATCTTGTTGCCTCAGTGCCAGTGAAAGCGTTTCCTGTGTATGTCCCAAGCCAGTGTTCCCGACCCTCTGCCGTTGCCCCTGACTACGATCCTTGCTGCTTGCCCTGACCTTCTGCTATGTCCGACCTTGCTCTTGCCTAATCCCTTGTACCGCGCCGGTCTCAGCCGTCAGTTGGGGTTGAGTCGCTATCGGGTGGAACGACCTGGGGGTTACCTGCCGCTGCAAGTCCATCCCGCTTTGCGGCGGGCTCTGGTGAAAACCAGTAACCCCTTAGACTTCGTTCCCCTGATACGGCCCACGTCATCACCCGACTGACACAGAGGATCCACCACCAGTATCCTCACAGTATACCCATTCGGATCCTGACAATGCATATCCTTAATACTTACAGTTTTAAGAAAGAAACCGTTTTCTTCTGCCTACCTACCTCAGCTACTATTCTGATCCTGCCACCCGCCTGATGCCACACATCTGATGCCAAGTTCTTCCTTTTTTCACCCACCTTCGTCACCTGATACTGGTATTGCCACCCACCGCACCACTCTTTCACCATGTCCCTTTCAGGACTCCTGATGCTGCTGCTTCCACCTCCAGGCTGTCTCATTCTGCCACCATATGTTCTCCTCATGCTGATTCCACCTCCAGGCTATCTCATTCTGCCACCATATGTTCTCCTCATGCTGCCGCCAACTCCAGGCTGTGTCATTCAGCCACTATATATTCTCCTAATTCTGCCGCTACCTCCACGCTATGTCATTTAGGCACTATATGGTCTCCTCATGTTGCCGCCACCTCCACGCTAACATTCAGCCACTATATGGTCTCCTCATGCTGCTGGGACATTACCTTAATTTTTTATTGTAGCACTAGCTACTAAAAATCTTCAATGAAAATTTTAACATGTATATTTTAGCCTTTGGAATTGTGAGGCCCTATGCTGCTGCCACCTCCAGGCTGTGTCAATGTGCCACCATATGGTCTCCTTATGCTGTTGGCACCATAGATTAAACTTTAAAAATGTTCATGTATCTAAAATCTTCAATTTCAATTTTACAAAATATCTTTAATCTTTTTTATTGTGAGGCCCTATGGTCTTGTCGGGCTGCTGCCACCTCTAGGCTTTGTCATTGTGCCACCATGTGACTCCTTATTCACATATGGCGATACCCCATATGTGACCCTAAACTGTTGCCTTGAAATACGACAGGGCTCCAAAGTGAGAGCGCCATGCGCATTTGAGGCCTAAATTAGGGATTGCATAGGGGTGGACATAGGGGTATTCTACGCCAGTGATTCCCAAACAGGGTGGCTCCAGCTGTTGTAAAACTCCCAGCATGCCTGGACAGTCAGTGGCTGTCTGGCAATACTGGGAGTAGTTGTTTTGCAACAGCTGGAGGCTCCGTTTTGGAAACCGTGGCGTACCAGACGTTTTTCATTTTTATTGGGGAGGGGGGCTGTGTAGGGGTATGTGTATATGAAGTGTTTTTTACTTTTTATTTTATTTTTTATGGTAGTGTAGTGTTTTTAGGGTACAGTCGCACAGGCGGGGGTTCACAGTAGTTTCTCGCTGGAAGTTTGAGCTGTTGCAGAAAATTTGACGCAGCTCAAACTTGCAGCCCGATACTTACTGTAAACCTCCGCCCATGTGAGTGTACCCTGTACATTCACATTGGGGGGGGGGGGGGGGACATCCAGCTGTTGCAAAACTACAACTCCCAGCATGCGCTGACAGACTGTACAAGCTGAGAGGTTTAGTTTTGCAACAGCTGTAGGCACACTGGTTATGTATCACTGAGTTTGTGACCTTACTCAGTGTTTCAAAACCAGTGTGCCTCCAGCTGTTGCAAAACTACAACTCCCAGCATGTACGGTGCATGGTGTAAGGTGACTGCTGGGAGTTGTAGTTTGCAACAGCTGGAGGCACACCGGTAGTGAAACACTGAGTTAGGTAAAAAAAAAAAAAACTGAGTTTCACAACCAGTGTGCCTTCAGCTGCTGAAAAACTAGGGAGTTGTAGTTATGCAACCAGCAGATGCACCACTACAACTACCAGCATGCACTTTAGCTGTTTGTGCAAGCTGGGAGTTGTAGTTATACAACAGCTGAAGGTACACTTTTCCATAGAAAAAATGTGCCTCCAGCTGTTGCAAAACCATAAGTCCCAGCATGCCCATAAGGGAATGCTGGGAGTTGTGGTGGTCTGCCTCCTGCTGTTGCATAACTACAGCTCCCAGCATGCCCTTTTTGCATGCTGGGTTGCTGTTGCTAAGCAACAGCAGGAGGCTGTAACTCACCTCCTGCTGCTGCTCCGTCGCAGGACTGTCCCTCTCCGCCGCCGTCGCTCCTGGGGCCCGATCCCAAAATGGATGCCGGGGATCGGGGTCCCCAGCACCCGGGGTCGTCTTCCCGCACCCGCTCACGTCCTCCGGAAGAGGGGCAGAGCGGGTGTGGGAGTGACACCCGCAGCAGGCGGCCTGATTGATCGGCCAGTAATCCGGCCGACGAATCAGGGCGATCGTGAGGTGGCACCAGTGCCACCTCACCCCTGCAGGCTCTGGCTGTTCGGGGTCATCAGAGATGGCCCCGATCAGCCAGTAATTCCGGGTCACCGGGTCACTGGAGTCCCGATTGACTCAGAATCGCCGCAGATCGCTGGACTGAATTGTCCAGCGATCTGCGGCGATCGCCGACATGGGGGGGCATAATGACCCCCCTGGGCGATATGCCGGGATGCCTGCTGAATGATTTCAGCAGGCATCCGGCTCCGGTCCCCAACCGGCTAGCGGTGGAGACCGGAATTCCCACGGGCGTATGGATACGCCCTGCGTCCTTAAGGACTTGGAATGCAGGGCGTATCCATACGCCCTGCGTCCTTAAGAGGTTAAACTTGGGAATCTAATATAAATCTTAAATAAAAAAAAAATCAACGTAATCTTTTCAAGACTGAGGCCCTATGGTCGTCGACATTATATATTACCTCTCGAATTACCATAAGAGTCCAATGAAACAGCTTGGAGCAATAACAATGAACCATAACTGATAAAATGAAACATTCGTACTTTCACAGACAGGGGGCGCTTAGAGGCAGGGGCTGGAACAGGTGGTATCTCGCCTGGCGGAGGACCGCCAGCTTGATGCTCACCAGAATGGGTACTAAAAAAATTTAAATAAATACAAATGAAACTAAATAAAAATTACATTAAAAAAATCTCTTTATTCTCTTACATTTTTACGCCATGTGATCTCCCTGCTGCCACATCCAGTCGCTCTGCGGCAGTAATTCTAATAGCGATGACTGTAATCTGCATGTCATATTAAATAAGAGTATTATTTCACTAACACAGCACACTCCCTATGCATGTTAGGACAAGGCAAAGTGTTCTACACCCCTATTGAGGCTACATGGTCTCCTCATGCTTCCACCACCTCCAGGCTATGTCATTCAGCCACTATATGGTCACCTCAAGCTGCCGTAAACTCCAGGCTGTGTCATTCAGGCACTATATGCTGCCACCAACTCCAGGCTGTGTCATTCAGCCACTTTATGGTCTCCTCATGCTGCCGCCACCTCAACGCTGTGTCATTCAGCCACTATATGTTCTCTTCATGCTGCCGTCACTTCCACGCTGTGTCATTCATCCACTATATGGTCTCCTCATACTGATGCCACCTCCAGGCTCTGTCATTGTGCCACTCTGCGACAGTGATTCTAATAGCGACGCCTCTGATCTGCATGTCATACTGAATCGCAGTATTATTTGCCTAACTTAGCACTCACCCTATGCGTGTTACAGCAAGGCAAAGTGTTCTACACCCCTATTGAGGCTCTCTGTAGGCCAGAAATAGCCGTTTTTTAATGGCAATTTTTTTTGAAAATTCAGCGAATTGACCGAATCGAATTTTTCTAAAATTCGCTCATCTCTAGCCAATAACATCAAGACACTAAATAAAAAGCCTTAACATTTTTTCCAAAAACACAAAAAAGTCTGAAATAAACATACACACACAGCATAAATTATTTTTGTAGCCTGTAGGTGTCACTGTTGTAGTTATAGCAGGAGCGTAGTGTCTGTTTCTTTTTACCATCGGAAACAGTGAAACCTAAGGGTTATTACTGAAGGAAACAAAATAAATAATATTTTATAATTTTTTTAATGAATGTAGACATTGAATTTTATAATTATGTTAGGCTGGGTTAACACCACGTTTTTGCAATACAGTTCCCGTATCATTTTTTATTTAAAAAAAAACGGATTCCTCAAAACTGTACTAAACTGTATCAAATGTACTAAATGTGTGTACAAATTTTAATCCTTATATGGTTAAAAACTAAAATGATGTCCAGTTGCATCTGTTTTTTAAGAAAAAAAAATTATAAGTTTTAAACTTTTCATTCCATTATGAATAAATTTTCACTTGTTTGATTGAAATTCCAAGAAAAAAACTGCTAAGTAAAAAACCATATGGTGAAAAGCAGATTGAACCGTACGCACTTACGGTTCTGTACGGTTCCCATTGACTCCATGTTTAAAAAAAATTATATATTTTAATACGGTTTTTCACCTGGACCAAAAACCATGGTTTTTGGGTACGGGAAAAAACTGACAAAACCATACAGGATGCAAAATGGACACAACCTGATGGATCTTTTGGCATACGGTTTTCAATGGAGAGTCAATGCATACGGTCAATACGCTTCTGTACGGTTTTCAAATTGAATATGGGAACTGTATTGCAAAAACATGGTGTGATCCCAGCCTTAGGGTACGTTCACACGCGCAGATTTTCGCAGCGTATTTAGCTGCGGATCCACTGGTGAAGGCCCCGCTGTATGCTTGCTTTACATGTGCCTGATGGTAGCGGCAATACGCCGCTACCAGCAGACACAGTGCAACAATGTGCACGGCGTACTCGCACATCGCAGCCACTCTCCCTGCTTTGAGCTTGGAAGAGTGCTCCCGCGATGTGCGAGAATACTGCGACTCGCACATTGCAGTGTGTCTGCTTGTAGCAGCATATTGCCGCTACGAGCAGGCACATGTAAAGCCAGCATAGAGCGAGCCTTTACCAGCAGATTTGCAGCGTATAATCCGCTGAAAATCCGCTCATGTGAACGTACCCTTAGGCTGGGTTCCCACTGTGTGTGTTTTTTTTGTGTTTTGCTCATGCGTTTGTGTGTTTTTGTTGTTTGCTTCTCATGCGTTTTTCTGTTTTGATTGGTGAACTGCCACGTCCATCAAGTGCCTTTTTTTTGTCAAAGCCAGGAGATGGTCTGAGAGGAACAGATAATATAAAGAAAGGACTTCTAGCTGGATCCACTTTTGTCATTGGTTCAAAAAACTGCATCAAAACTGCAGAGGTGTTTTACCAAAACTGCTATGTGTGACCCTGCAGCATTATGCGGGTGAATGAGCCCTATTGGCCCTTTTTAATCTGATGAATACATTTTCTCTTTTAAGTACATGATGTGCTGGTTGTTCTTTTACATTCTGGGGACATTTGGTTATGTTTGAGAAATATAACACTATAACATTGTCATTGAGGCTAGGATTCTACTGAGGTTTTTGCATTGCGTTTTTTTAGGCTTAAAGATGGCAGAAAAAACGCCAGAAAAACTGCCACTGTTTTCCCCTGCGTTTTGGTGTTTTTTCTTGAATTTTTTCTGGTATTTTTACCTTTGTGTGGAATTTGCCTTTTATGGCCCCTTTGACGTTTTTTTTCTAAATTTGTTGGGTACCAAAAAATAAATAAAAGATACAGTAGGGATGTAAAAAATTTATTTTACAAAATTTAAATTTTATCTAACGAAATTTTAATACATTTTTAATAAAGTGTGTGTGTTTAACTTTTTTTTCTCTATTTTTAAATTGTTTAGGTAATACTACTACTTCCAGCATGGAACAGACTGTTCCATGATGGGAGTAGTAGTACCTGTACTAATAGAAAGATCGCCCCTTGTATCACTACTGACACCCGATGCAATTGTCCTATCTATTGCAGGGATGCAGAGCGGCATCTTTGCACTATACTCCAGCCAGCCAGTGATGTGAATAGAACATCACTCATTCATATTTTCCGCCCAGAGTGGGAATTGGCCGGATGGTTGCAGCCAATCACCGCTCTCAGAGGGAAATATGAATGAGCAATGTTCTATTCACATCACTGGTCAGCCGGAGTATAGTGCATGGATGCAAGTAGTGTTGCTCGCGAATATTCGCAATTCGAATATTATTTGCGAATATCGCATATTCGCGAATTCGCGAATTTCGCGAATATAGCGCTATATATTCGTAATTACGAATATTCGGTTTTTTTTTTTTTCTTCACAGTACACATCACAGTGATCACCCCTCTCTGCTTCCAGCTTATGTGGTGTAAGAAGGCTCTAATACTACTGTGTGAGACTGGCGTGCGAAAATTCGCGTATGCGAAGATTCGCGTATACGAAAATTAGCATATGCTAATTTTCGCATATGCGAATTTTCGCGTATGCTAATTTTGTATATGCTAATTTTCATGTGTTAATTTTCGCATACGTGAAGTTTCGCATATGCGAAAAAAATAAACCGAGAATATAACGAATATGCGAATATATGACGAATATTCGTCCATATATTCGCGAATATTCGCGAATTCGAATATGGCCTATGCCGCTCAACACTAGATGCAAGCACTGTAGACAGCTGTTCCGCTCCTCTGCAATAGATAGGACGATCTCATAGGGTGTCAGGAGTGACATCCGCTGTGATCTGTGCTTAACTGCAGGTACTACTACTCTGCTCCATGCTGGGAGCTGTAAGGCATGCATTAACCTGTTAAGGACCAAGGGCGTAAACTTACGCCCCTAGTCCCGCTCCCGTGATATAACGCGGGGTTGCACGGTAACCCCGCATCATATGGCGGCAGGCCCGGCGTCATAGCGAAGCCGGGACCCGCCTCTAATAGCGTGCGCCACTGATCGCGGTGCCACGCGCTATTAACCCTTTAGCCGCACGCTCAAAGCTGAGCCGCGCGGCTAAAAACTAAAGTAAAAGTGCCCGGCTAGCTTAGGGAGCTGTTCGGGATCGCCGCGGTATAATCGCAGCATCCCGAACAGCTGTAGCACAGGAGGAGGTCTTCTTACCTTCTCCTGTGCTGTCCGATCGCCGAATGAATGCTTCAAGCCTGAGATCGCCGAAAACACTGATTGATCCATTCCTATGGAGATGGATCAATCAGTGTAAATGATCAGTTAATGCAATGTTATAGCCCCCTATAGGAGCTATAATATTGCATAAGAAAAGTGTAAAAAAAATTATTAACCCTTTCAATGATCCCTTCCTCTAATAAAAATTTGAATCACCTGGCATTTCCAAGAAAAATAAAAAAACTGTGTAAATAAAAATAAAAATAAACATATGTGATATCGCCGCATGTCCAAATTATAAAAATATACCGCTTTTTAAACCGCACGTTCAATGGCGTCTGCGCAAAAAAAATTAACAAGTCCAAAATAGCGTATTTTTGGTCACTTTTTATATCATGAAAAGATGAATAAAAAGCGATCAAAAAGTCCGATCAATGCAAAAATGGTACCAACAAAAGCTTCAGATCACGGCGCAAAAAAATTAGCCCTCATAGCCCCCTCATAGAACATGAAAAAATAAAAAAGTTATAGGGCTCAGAAAATGACAATTTTAAACGTATAAATTTTTCTGCATGTATTTATGATATTTTTTCAGTAGTAATACAAAATCAAACCTATACAAGTAGGGTATCATTTTAACCGTATGGACCTAGAGAATAAAGAAAGGGTGTCATTTGTAGTGTTGCTCGCAAATATTCGCAATTCGAATATTATTCGCGAATATCACATATTCGCGAATTCGCGAATTTCGCGAATATAGCGCTATATATTCGTAATTACGAATATTCGTTTTTTTTTTGTTTTTTTTTTCTTCACAGTACACATCACAGTAATCACCCCTCTCTGCTTCCAGCTTGTGTGGTGTAAAGAAGGCTCTAATACTACTGTGTGAGACTGGCGCGCGAAAATTCGTATATGCGAAAATTAGCATATACGAATTTGCGCATATGCGAATTTGCGCTTATGCTAATTTTCACATCTGCAAATTTTCGCGTACGCGAATTTTCGCATATGCGAAAATAAAACGAAGATATAACGAATATGCGAATATTCGCGAATATATGACGAATATTCGTCCATATATTCGCGAATATTCGCGAATTCGAATATGGCCTATGCCGCTCAACACTAGTCATTTGTAACGAAAAATGTATTAAGTAGAAACTGAAGCCCCCAAAATTACAAAATGGAATTTTTTTTCAATTTTGTTGCACAATGATTTTGTTTTCCATTTTGCTGTAGATTTTTGGGTTCAATGACTGATGTCATTACAAAGTAGAATTGGTGGTGCAAAAAATACGCCATAATACAGATTTTTAGGTGCAAAATTGAAAGAGTTATGAATTTTTAAAGGTAAGGAGGAAAAAACGAAATAGCAAAAAACGAAAAACGCCTGGTCCTTAAGGGGTTAATAGACAGATCGCAGCGAGTGTAACTTCTGGCAACCGCTGTGATCTGTCTATTAATCCCTTAAGGACTGAGCCCTTTTTCACCTTAAGGACTCGGCCATTTTTTGCAAATCTGACCACTGTCACTTTAAACATTAATAACTCTGGAATGCTTTTAGTTATCATTCTGATTCCGAGATTGTTTTTTCGTGACATATTCTACTTTAACATAGTGGTAAAATTTTTTGGTAACTTGCATCCTTTCTTGGTGAAAAATCCCCAAATTTGATGAAAAATTTGAAAATTTAGCATTTTTCTAACTTTGAAGCTCTCTGCTTGTAAGGAAAATGGATATTCCAAATAATTATTTTTTTATTCACATATGCAATATGTCTACTTTATATTTGAATCATAAAATTGATGAGTTTTTACTTTTGGAAGACACCAGAGGGCTTCAAAGTTCTGCAGCAATTTTCCAATTTTTCACAAAATTTTGAAACTCGCTTTTTTTCAGGGACCAGTTCAGGTTTGAAGTGGATTTGAAGGGTCTTCATATTAGAAATACCCCATAAATGACCCCATTATAAAAACTGCACCCCCGAAAGTATTCAAAATGATATTCAGTAAGCGTTTTAACCCTTTACGGGTTTCACAGGAATAGCAGCAAAGTGAAGGAGAAAATTCACAATCTTCATTTTTTACACTCGCATGTTCTTGTAGACCCAATTTTTGAATTTTTGCAAGGGGTAAAAAGGAGAAAATTTTTACTTGTATTTGAAACCCAATTTCTCTCGAGTAAGCACATACCTCATATGTCTATGTAAAGTGTTCGGCGGGCGCAGTAGAGGGCTCAGAAGGGAAGGAGCGTCAAATGGTTTTTGTGGGGCATGTCATCTTTAGGAAGCCCCTATGGTGCCAGAACAGCAAAAAAAAACACATGGCATACCATTTTGGAAACTAGACCCATCGGGGAACGTAACAAGGGGTAATGTGAACCTTAATACCCCACAGGTGATTCACGACTTTTGCATATGTAAACAAAAAAAATAATTTTTTACCTAAAATGCTTGGTTTCTCTAAAGTTTTACATTTTTAAAAAGGGTAATAGCAGAAAATACCCCCCAAAATTTGAAGGCCAATTTCTCCCGATTCAGAAAACACCCCATATGGGGGTGAAAAGTGCTCTGCTGGCGCACTACAGGTCTCAGAAGAGAAGGAGTCACAGTTACCTTTTTTGAAGGAAATTTTGCTCTGGGGGCATGCCGCATTTAGGAAGCCCCTATGGTGCCAGGACCGCAAAAAAAAACACATGGCATACCATTTTGGAAACTAGACCCCTCGGGGAACGTAACAAGGGGTAAAGTGAACCTTAATACCCTACAGGTGTTTCACGACTTTTGCATATGTAAAAAAAAATAAAGAAATGTACCCAAAATGCTTGGTTTCCCAAAAAAATTACATTTATACAAAGGGTTAAAGCAGAAAATACCCCCAAAATTTGAAGCCCAATTTCTCCCGATTCAGAAAACACCCCATATGGGGGTGAAAAGTGCTCTGTTGGCGCACTACAGGTCTCAGAAGAGAAGGAGTCACATTTGGCTTTTTGAAAGCAAATTTTGCTCTGGGGGCACGCCGCATTTAGGAACCCCCTATGGTGCCAGGACCGCAAAAAAAAACACATGGCATACCATTTTGGAAACTAGAGCCCTCGGGGAATGTAACAAGGGGTTAAGTGAACCTTAATACCCCACAGGCGTTTCACGACTATTGCATATGTAAAAAAAAAAATTTTTACCTAAAATGCTTCTTTTCCCAAAAACTTTACATTTTTAAAAAGGGTAAAAGCAGAAAATACCCCCCAAAATTTGAAGCCCAATTTCTCCCGAGTACGGCGATACCCCATATGTGACCCTTAAATGTTGCCTTGAAATACGACAGGGCTCCAAAGTGAGAGCACCATGCGCATTTGAGGCCTAAATTAGGGATTGCATAGGGGTGGACATAGGGGTATTCTACGCCAGTGATTCCCAAACAGGGTGCCTCCAGCTGTTGTAAAACTCCCAGCATGCCTGGACAGTCAACGGCTGTCCGACAATACTGGGAGTTGTTGTTTTGCAACAGCTGGAGGCTCCGTTTTGGAAACCGTGGCGTACCAGACGTTTTTCATTTTTATTGGGGAGGGGAGGGGGGCTGTGTATGGGTATGTGTATATGTAGTGTTTTTTACTTTTTATTTTATTTTTTGTGTTAGTGTAGTGTAGTGTTTTTAGGGTACAGTCGCACGGGCGGGGGTTCACAGTAGTTTCTCGCTGACAGTTTGAGCTGTTGCAGAAAATTTGCTGCAGCTCAAACTTGCAGCCCGATACTTACTGTAAACCTCCTTCCATGTGAGTGTACCCTGTACGTTCACATTGGGGGGGGGGGGGGGGGACATCCAGTTGTTGCAAAACTACAACTCCCAGCATGCGCTGACAGACTGTACATGCTGAGAGTTTTAGTTTTGCAACAGCTGGAGGCACACTGGTTATGTATCACGGAGTTTGTGACCTTACTCAGTGTTTCAAAACCAGTGTGCCTCCAGCTGTTGCAAAACTACAACTCCCAGCATGTACGGTGCATGTTGTAAGGTGACTGCTGGGAGTTGTAGTTTGCAACAGCTGGAGGCACACCGGTCATGAAACACTGAGTTAGGTAAAAAAAAAAAACTCTAAGTTTCACAACCAGTGTGCCTTCAGCTGTTGCAAAACTACAACTCTCAGCAGTCACCGACAGCCAACGGGCATGCTGGGAGTTGCAGATGCACCACTACAACTCCCAGCATGCACTTTAGCTGTTTGTGCAAGCTGGGAGTTGTAGTTATACAACAGCTGAAGGTACACTTTTCCATAGAAAAAATGTACCTCCAGCTGTTGCAAAACCATAAGTCCCAGCATGCCCATAAGGGAATGCTGGGAGTTGTGGTGGTCTGCCTCCTGCTGTTGCATAACTACAGCTCCCAGCATGCCCTTTTTGCATGCTGGGAGCTGTTGCTAAGCAACAGCAGGAGGCTGTAACTCACCTACTGCTGCTGCTTCATCGCAGGGAAGTCCCTCGCCGCCGCCGTCGCTCCTGGGGCTCCGATCCCAACATGGATGCCGGGGATCGGGGTCCCCAGCACCCGGGGTCGTCTTCCCACACCCGCTCACGCCCTCCGGAAGAGGGGTGGAGCGGGTGCGGGAGTGACACCCGCAGCAGGCGCCCTGATTGGTTGGCCGGCCGACGAATCAGGGCGATCGTGAGGTGGCACCAGTGCCACCTCACCCCTGCAGGCTCTGGCTGTTCGGGGCCGTCAGAAACGGCTCCGAACAGCCAGTAATTCCGGGTCACCGGGTCACTGGAGACCCGATTGACCCGGAATCGCCGCAGATCGCTGGACTGAATTGTCGATCATGACCCCCCTGGGCGATATGCCGGGATGCCTGCTGAACGATTTCAGCAGGCATCCGGCTCCGGTCCCCAACCGGCTAGCGGTGGGGACCGGAATTCCCACGGGCGTATGGATACGCCCTGCGTCCTTAAGGACTCGGAATGCAGGGCGTATCCATACGCCCTGCGTCCTTAAGAGGTTAATGCAGGTACTAGAACTCCCAGCATGGAGCAGAGTGTGCTCCATGTTGGGAGGAGTGGTACCTGCAGTTAAGGAAAGATCACAGCAGATGTCACTCCTGGCACCCGTTGTGATCCTCTTGTATAATGTATAGATGCGGGCAGCCGCTTTTCTATGGTCCCCTGCACTGCCGTATATATACACCTATTCATATATCCCACAGAGTGTTGCGATTGGCTGGAACCATCTGGCCAATCACAGTGGAGCAAAAGAGGATGGTCTGGAACTTCGGGGACAGGTGAGTGACACTCACCGGACCACACAGGGCACCTTAAACGGCTATCCGGCAGCAGCTGAAGCAGTCTCGGGGGATCACTGTGTATATACAGCAGTGCAGGGGACCATGGAAGAGCGGCCGGACGCATTTATAAATTATACAGAAGGATCACAACGGACCCAGGACGATCTGTCAATTAGTACAGGTACTACTACTCCCATCATGGAACAATGTGTTCCATGCTGGGAGTAGTAGTACTACCTAAAAAATGTTTCTAAAAAAAAAGGGAAAAACACACACACACACACACACTACATTTTTATTATTGTCGGTACATTTTTAGGGTCCTGTCCGCACACATAAATTGACCCCTGTTTAAAAATTTACAAAAATGTTGTTCTAAAAAAGCTAAATTTAGTTAAATACTATTTTTTCCATCACTACTGTATCTTTTTTAATACGTTTTTTAATGGTACCCTACAAAATTTTATTAAAAAAGGTATCTTCATCACTTTTTTGGACCGCTAAAGTCCAAAAAAGAATATAAACCGCCGGCAGAAATGTCAAAGTTAAAACCCACATGGCGTTTTTCTTGCCATTTTTTCACTCCATTGACTTCTATGAGAGGAAGACGCCAAGATTTCCCGATAAAAATGCCAAACTAAGATTTGGAGGATGTTTTTGAAAAACAGCCTCTGAGCCCAAAATAACTAAAAAACGCCCAAAGGATTAAAAAAATGCCAAACTGGAAAACACCAAGTGGATCTGGCATTTTGCAGTTTACTATTGACTTGCAGCTAACATCTGTGCGGCAAAATGGGTGTGTGTTTTAGGCATTTTTGCGCTAAAATCCTCAGTGGAATTCTAGCCTTATAAGGAGAGAAAGTTAGTTGCATTCAGCAGTACAAGAATTTACAGCCATCAAGTACTGTATACTGAACTGAAGAAAAGTTTCGTAGACACCTTTGCAAAATGGATCCATAATATTACTTATACAACAGATTAAAAATATGCGTAACATACACAGTAAATATATATATATATATATATATATATATATATATATATATAATGATCTCTCTCTATAATATATACAGATAGATAGATTATAAATATTGTAGATAGAGAGAGAATACAACTGGGATATAAAGATATGAGATGATAGATGGATAAAGGTAAATACTGTAGATCGATAGATGGATAGGTAGATATATATACGATGTATAGATACTGCAGATAGATATGATACAGATACTGTAGATAAAGAGAACATAAGTAGATCGATCACTAGAAAGATATGTGATAGATAGATAGCTTGATAGATAAATTTAAGATATATACATACTGCAGATAAATATGATATAGGCACTGTAGACAGATAGAGAATGACACATGAATAGATAGCAAGATAGATATATAAATAGATAGATATGGAATGGATGGTAAATGGGAAAGAGATGGATAGATAGACAGATAGATAGATAGATAGATAGATAGATATGAGATAGATAGATAGATAGATAGATATGAGATAGATAGATAGATAGATAGATAGATAGATATGAGATAGATAGATAGATAGATATGAGATAGATATGAGATAAATAGATAGATAGACATGAGATAGATAGATAGATAGATAGATAGATAGATATGAGATAGATAGATAGATATGAGATAGATAGATAGATAGATAGATAGATATGAGATAGATAGATAGATATGAGATAGATATCAGATAGATAAATAGATAGATAGATAGATATGGAATGGATGGGACGGTCCAAGCTATTTGACCGCCGGCGGAGACAAATTTGCGAGCTAAGTGCCTCACTATTTCATAGTCTCACATTTGCATCTATTACACCATAGCTGTATAGCTCTCCATGTTTTAACTGCATATTCATGTTGCACCTATATCCTTGTGCTGGCAGTGTGCTGCTGCATTCTTCTGTTGCTATATAAATAGATAGATATGGAATGGATGGTAAAATGGGAAAGAGATGGATAGATAGACAGATAGATAGATAGATAGATAGATAGATGATAGATAGATAGATATGAGATAGATAGATAGATAGATAGACATGCGATAGATAGATAGATAGATAGATGGATAGATAGATATGAGATAGATAGATAGATAGATAGATAGATAGATATGAGATAGATATGAGATGGATAGATAGATAGATAGATAGATAAATAGATAGATAGATATGGAATGGATGGTAAAATAGGAAAGAGATAGATAGATAGATAGATAGATAATGAGATAGATATTAGATAGATGATAGAAAGATAGATAGACAATGAGGTAGATAGACAGATAGATAGACAATAGATAGATGCATATATATATATATATATATATATATATATGAGATAGATAGATATTAGATAGATGGATAGATAGACAGATATGAGATAGATAGATAGATATGAGATAGATATGAGATGGACAGATAGATAGATAGATAATGAGGTAGATAGACAGATAGATAGATAATAGATAGATAGATGCATATATATATGAGATAGATAGATATTAGATAGATGGATAGATAGATAGATAGATACGACAAATATAAGACGACAAGAAAAAAATTTATGAAAGAAAAACAACAGATTAGGAAGAATAGATAGATACAAAAAAATGCAAACATTGTTCAGCACATTCAAGAGAACTATATATATATATATATATATATATATATATATATATATACACACACAGGTGCACACTGCTATAGTTGAAATGACACAGGCACACTGTCCAAGCGTTTATGTAAATCATTTTAAATTACAATCTTATCTGCAATATTCTCTTCAAGGAAGTGATGTTTGTGGGATCCTTTATCGACAACTTAATATAACAATAAAAGCGGCAGCACCCAAAGCTCAAATATATAAATGTGCAAAAACTCCCTTTTATTCCATGATATACTAAAGATCAGTCCTCCTTAGCATATAATGGAAGAAAGAGACTTTTTTTTCCTTTTTTTTTTCTTTTGCATTTTTGTGGAACTTGGAATTCTGTAGATTTTCCTTTTTTACATAGACAGATAAATAGAAATTTTGAAAATAATTGCAGCACTCCCAGGGATAACGGTGCAAAAAAGGTCACATTTATAATTGATATTTTCAATGTATTGTTTTATTAGATCATAGATAGATATGAGACAATAAATAGATAAATAAATAGATTAATAGAACAAAAATAGATTCCTAGAACTAGACTAGAAACATAGGTAGATAGAAAATAGATTGAAAAGACTCGATATGAGGGGGGTAGATAGGAGATAGAATTATAGATAGTTTGGGGAGATTTTGATGTGTTTTTGCATTTTGTACTTATTTCATGTACTTGGTAGGTTAGGGAAGACTCATGGAACCCTTTTTCCCTCCTGTGGTAAATCCCTCTCCTCCCTTCTTTATTTTATAAGAGAAATTCTGAATGGAGGTTAAAGAAGACAAAACTTGACCCTTTGTGATCCCGTCATTAATAGGTCTGTTCATAATTCAATGTGTTTGTGTGCCTGGCCATCCATGTGGAAACCTGCAAGCCTCAGAGACATAATGCTTCTCCCTTCAAACATCATCTGACCCTATCCACTCTATTCACAATGGAAGGGCTTACGTAGCCATACGTTGGAATAAAATGCACAT
Organism: Hyla sarda; assembly: GCF_029499605.1. NCBI lineage: Eukaryota > Metazoa > Chordata > Amphibia > Anura > Hylidae > Hyla > Hyla sarda. Next base: position 227,256,897 of record NC_079194.1, on the reverse strand, counting down.
TTTCATTGTGGCCAAGAAATTCTACACATTTTACTGTTGTGGCTTTAGTAAAAACACAGCATGAAATAGCAATATATACAGGGAAGGGGAGGACCAGGGCTACAAGAGTAGATGACTACATAAAGGACTTGAAACAGACCTGGAGAAACGTGCTGCAGCGAGTACAAGGCAGAATAGGGGGCCAACCTCAGCAGACTATTTTTACATTTCAATCTACACACTTCCCACACAAACTGGCAACTCTTCTGTAATGTTTTGGGTGTGGGAGGAAAAATCTGAAAATAAAGGCTTTATGTGAGAAGTAGAGGAAAAAATCCTCAGCGTCTGGGTCTGATCACGTTTTTTCTGGTTGACAGAAAATATATATATTTTTTTTATATATATTTTTTTTTAAGTTTTTCAATGTTAACAAGAGGGTATTAGAGTGATTATAGACATGTAGATAGATATTAGATTAATACTGTAGACATAAATCCGACAAAGAAGATGTAAGAGGATAAGTAAAAAAGAAAGGTAGTCCTATATAAAATGATATGGGACTAGGGTGGGTCTAGATATAAGGATCAGGCGCACAAGCCCCAAGGCATATGTTTGCCCCTTACCATACAAAAATTCTTAAAAAGCAGCATAACCCATAAAACGAATTTTAGAGAGATGTACTGACAACTCCTTGTCAGTGCGCTGCCCCTAGATCTTAATTCATCATGAACCCTGTACCCACAGATACATCAGCCCTGTACCCACAGATACATCAGCCCTGTACCCACAGATACATCAGCCCTGTACCCACAGATACATCAGCCCTGTACCCACAGATACATCAGCCCTGTACCCACAGATACATCAGCCCTGTACCCACAGATACATCAGCCCTGTACCCACAGATACATCAGCCCTGTACCCACAGATACATCAGCCCTTCTTTGTCATGCCATATTCTTCACAGTATTGATGCCAGCTGTATTGGTGCCCTAATTCAGTAATAGTGCCCCCATTCAGAACTGGCTACCCTCAGTGCATGCCCTCAGTATGGGTGTATCCTTAGTGCCCCCACTCAGTAATAGTTCCCCCCACTCAGTAGTCATGGCTCCTCAATGCTCTGTTCACACGTACAGTATTCTGCACAGATTTGATTTCAATGTGAACTAAATGACTGAACACAGCTTGAAATCCTGCGCATCATTTCATAAAATCTGCGCAGCATACTATATGTGTGAATAGACCCTAAAAGGGTTTTCCAGGCACCCAAAAAAAAGTTTATATTTGTCTAAAAGAAAAAAAAAAGACATACTCACCTACTGGATCCCATGCAGCCCACAATGTCATCTGGTCCCTTACTCACTAATCACTTACAAATATATGAAAAGGAAAGGGATTTGCTGAGCAGATAGTTCTCGTCAGTATGAGTCTATCTTAGAAGTAGGAAGTAGTACGAGAGCAGGACCAAGGTAAGTATGTTTTTTTCTATGCTACTCCAAGCCAGATAACTTTTTAGTGCCCAAATAATCTTTTTAATGTACCCACTAAGTAATGGTGCCCCCATTGGATTAGTGCTGCAAGCTTAGTACCCAAAGTCAGTAATTGTTCCCCCTTATAGTTCCCCACACAGGAATAGTGGGGGAGATTCATCAAAACTTGTGCAGAGGAAAAGTTGACCAGTTGCCCATAGCAACCAATCAGATTGCTTCTTTTATTTTTTTTTTTTAAAAGGCCACTGAAAAATAAAAGATACACTCTGATTGGTTGCTATGGGCAACTGGTCAACTTTTTCTCTGCACAGGTCTTAATGACTCTCCCCCTGTATCCCAACAACAATAAAACTAATACTCATTTAGCTCTGTTCCCACAGTAAATAAAGATGTTTTGTCTCTATGAAGCTATGTTCACACATCCGGAATGTCCGCAGAGGAAATCTCCGTAGGGATACTCCGCAGACTCCAGGCGCCATCATAACATGCCGCCGCTAGGACTGCACAGGAATGCGCCGATCCATAGATGGCAATGCATTCCATGCAGATTCCACAGAGAGACTGGACAGGTTTCTGCTGACATGGAAATCGGAATTTCCGCTGTGTGCACAGCGCAGCAGAATCCCATTGAATACAATGAGACTCTGCTGCTGCAGAATCTCTGACAGAATTCCAATGCAGAATTCCACACAGAAATTCCGAACATGTGAAAAACTCCGGGATGCAATTCCTAGGCAGACACAGAGGAATCTGAAAGTGGAGATCCAGAGCACTAAGCCATAAATCAAGGTCTCTCCTGGCTAGGATATAGAAAAGACAGATTTATAGATAGATATGAGGTAGATATTTTTTATATTATATATATCTTTAGCATAATTAAAAAAAATGAAATAAATATATGTTTGATAAATTGATACGATAGATAGATGTTGCCTATTCTCACAGTCTTTGTCTCTGTCTGGCAATTGTTGACTCATTACATGACCTTGGGGGCTAATATTACCCATCATTATGAAGCACGATTGGTTGTTGTGGTCATTTTGTGCACACAGAAGTGAGCAGAGATTCACAGGAAGATTAGGCACAGAAGAAGTTAAATGGGTTATCCTTGTATATTCATTCATTTTGCCTGGGCTTCTACAATTAAAATAATAAACTTTGATTTACCTCCTGCTGCTCCCCTGGTGCAACTGGTATCACTCTCTGGTCTTCTTCTTGCGTCACGTAACACTGGAGTACCCACATATATATATTATATTGTAGAATTTCCGTGCAACATCACTATGCAGTAATTATGGGAGTCATAATGGAGAGACCCTGACATCTGTATGCTCTAAGACAGCTCCTTAAAGGGGTACTCCACTGGAAAACATTTTTTTTTATCAACTGGTGCCAGAAAGTTAAACAGATTTGTAAATTACTTTTATTAAAAAATCTTAATCCTTCCAGTACTTATCAGCTGCTGTATGATCCACAGGAAGTTCTTTTCTTTTTGAATTTCCTTTCTGTCTGACCACAGTGCTCTCTGCTGACACCTCTTTTTAGGAACTGTCCAGAGTAGGAGCAAATCCCCATAGAAAACCTATCCTGCTCTGGACAGTTCCAAAAATTGACAGAGGTGTCAGCAGAGAGCACTGTGGTAAGCCATAAAGGAAATTTAAAAAAGAAAAGAACTTCCTGTGGATCATAACAGCAGCTGATAAGTACTGGAAGGATTAAAGGATTAAGATTTAAGATATGTAATATACAAATCTGTTTAACTTTCTGGCACCAGTTGATTAAAAATGTTTTTTTCCCCAGTGGATTACTCCTTTAAACCCCTTAAGGACGCCATCTGTTTTTACCTTAAAGGGGCACTCCAGTGGAAAACACTTTTTTTTTTCAAGTCAACTGATGCCAGAAAGTTAAACAGATTTGTAAATTACTTCTATTTAAAAATCTTAATACTTCCAATACTTATCAGCTGCTGTATGCTCCACAGGAAGTTATTTTCTTTTTGGATTTCTTTTCAGTCTGACCACAGTGCTCTCTGCATGTCAAGAACTGTTCAGATCAGGGACAAATCCCCAAAACAAACTTCTCCTGCTCTAGACAGTTCCTGACACAGAGGTGTCAGCAGAGAGCACTGTGATCAGACTGAAAAGAAATTCAAAAAGAAAAGAACTTCCTCATGAGTATACTGCATCTGATAAGTACTGGAAGGATTAAGATTTTTAAATAGAAGTTTTAAGATTGTTTTTCACTGGAGTACCCCTTTAATGACTGGGACCAATTTTTTAAATCTGGCATGTGTCTCTTTAAGTGATAATACCTTTGGCATGCTTGTTTTTTCATGACTTATTGTACTTTATATTAGTGGTAAATCTTTGTTGATTCATACAGCATTTTTTGTGAAAAACTCCAAAATATTGTGAAAAATTAGAAAATTTCTGGAAATTTGATTTTTTTTTTATGGCATTCACTGTACGGTAAATATTGTGTTATTTTTATTCTGTGGGTCTGAGCAATTATGGCGATACCTAATTTATACAGTTTTTTTTTACTTTTTACAACAAAATTCTTCCCCCCCCCCTTTTTTGTGTTGTCCTTTTCTGACATTTTTAGTTTTTTTTTTTTTTTTTATAATTTTTTTTTATAATTTTTCATCTAACGCCATTGTGTGAGGGCTTGTTTTTTGCAGAAAGAGCTGTACTTTTTATTGGTACCATTTATTCTACCTTTTAATCTTTTTTTATTTCATGTTTTGGACCAAAATTAGCCATTCTTGTGCTTTTTTTTGTTTTGTTGTTTCTGTTTTTTCTTTTTTTACGGGGTTCGCCGTGCAGGATAAATAACATTTTCTTTTTAAGTCATTAAAAATATGACAATACCCATTTTGTAAAGGTGTCTGCATTTTTTGTTTCTTTTTTGTTTGTTTTTGGGGAGGGTATTAATATAGGGTTTTACTGGGAAAGGGGCATTTTTTTTTACACTTTATTAATTTACAGAAAAAAAATGTTTTCTATATTTTTTTTTACTTTTTACAGGTTATACTTTGCTGCAGTACATCTGTATTGCAGCACAGTATAACTGCAAGTATACACTGTGCGATCCAGCCTATGGCTGGACCTCACAGGCTGCCGTACTAGGCTGCCATGGCAACCACCAGGATCCCACAATTGCATCTTGGGATCACCGTTGGTGAACAGGGGGAACTCACTCCCCCCGGTCAATCCCATAGTTGCCGTGATCAGGACTGATCACAGCACCTATGGAGTTAAAGGGGTTATCCAGGAAAAAACTTTTTTTTATATTTCAACTGGCTCCAGAAAGTTAAACAGATTTGTAAATGAATCCAAGGATAATGAAAAAAAAAACGTCACTCACCCGTCTTCTCTCTAGAATTCTTTCTTTATTGCAAAATACTCACAATTAAAATTGGAAGCTCGCCAGCCGAGTGAAACAGAATCTGTCGCCTGTTTGTGTACCCCCCCCCCCCCCTTGTCGATCCCTCTCCCCCATCCACGATTTTAATTGTGAGTATTTTGCAATAAAGAAAGAATTCTAGAAAGAAGACGGGTGAGTGCCGTTTTTTCTTCATTATCCTTGGATTAAGAAGTTTGGATTATTTGCTGAATCTTTTTAACCAGAGCACAACCCCACACCTCTACACAGTTCTCATTAAGCTGCCCGCTACATCCTTCATCCGAGTTAAATACCCTAGCAGTGCCGGACACTAGCGCCATTCTTACGTATATAGATTTGTAAATTACTTCTATTAAAAAATCTTAATCCTTTCAGTACTTATGAGCTTCTGAAGTTAAGGTTGTTCTTTTCTGTCTAAGTGCTCTCGCGAACCGCCCAGTTTAGAACAGGTTTGCTATGGGGATTTGCTTCTAAACTGGGCGGTTCCCGAGACACGTGTCATCAGAGAGCACTTAGACAGAAAATAACAACCTTAAGCTCATAAGTACTGAAAGGATTAAGATTTTTTAATAGAAGTAATTTACAAATCTGTTTAACTTTCTGGAGCCAGTTGATATATAAAAAAAAGTTTTTTCCTGGATAACCCCTTTAATGATGCCAAGACCCATGCAATCCCATTCTCAGTAGCTGTGGTGGGACCCATGCTGTGATGGACAGCGCTGAGCAGGATATCGATAGGACATATGCATACGTCCAGTTGGGCGAATGTGTCAGCAACTGGGACGTATGCAACTGGGGCAAGAAGGGGTTAAGCCTAGGGGTTCATTGTAATAACCTCAATATTTCCCAGTGGGGGTAAATGTTAATCAATGTTCAAAATGGATTGTAAGTCAGATTTTCCTACAATATGGGTGAGATTTATTAAAACCTGTGCAGAGAAGAGTTGCCCAGTTGCCCATAGTAACCAATCAGCTTGCTTCTTTCATTTTTAAAGAGACCTCTGAAAAATGAAAGAAGCCATCCAATTGGTGCTATGGGCAACTGGGCAATTTTTCCTCTGCACAGTTTTTACATTTCCCCCATAGATAAACACTGAGCTTGTTAAACAAAGACAAGTGATCAGCTCACCACCCTACTTGATTGTAAACTATCCAGGGGATATATGTTAGGGCTCGTCCATATATACGGCGTCAATATCTTTTTCCTCTGTTGCTTGCTAAAAAGCGATGGAGGGAAACTAATGCATGAACTGAACCCATTACTTTGTATGGGACAGTTCACAATTATCTTGCTGCATTCCCCCATCCGGCATTCAGGAATAATGGACGCCAGATGCTACACAACTGATGACAACTGATGCAATTTTTCATAAGTTGTGGCATCAGTTGTGATGAGTTTTAGGCTGGGTTCACTGAGCTGGACATATGTGAAGGGGAGGTTTTACCTTAAGTGTCTCTGGATGTTTGCACCTTACTTTTGTATTGCTTTGATTTTAATGGATTAAATAAATGGACGCTTTAATTCCTGTGCTGTGATCCCTTTGGAATTTTTATCTTAGAGATGGTAAAGGAGGACCGGTTGCACATGCACGGGGAGGTGAGCGCTATCCACTTTTTCTTTTTTGCTTCTGTATACTGTATGTGAACTCTGAGCTAAAATGCCAGGCCAACTCCCAACGAAGCATGGTTCCAGCCATGGTTAAAGGGGTATTCCAGGAAAAAACTTTTTTTTATATATCAACTGGCTCCAGAAAGTTAAACAGATTTGTAATTACTTCTATTAAAAAATCTTAATCCTTTCAATAATTATCAGCTGCTGAAGTTGAGTTGTTGTTTTCTGTCTGGCCACAGTGCTCTCTGCTGACATCTCTGCTTATCTCGGGAACTGCACAGAGTAGAAGAGGTTTGCTATGGGGATTTGCTTCTAAACTGGGCGGTTCCCAAGACATGTGTCATCAGAGAGCACTTAGACAGAAAAGAACAACTCAACTTCAACAGCTCATAAGTACTGACAGGATTAAGATTTTTTAATAGAAGTAATTTACAAATCTGTTTAACTTTCTGGAGCCAGTTGATATATATATAAAAAAAAAAAGCTTTTTCCTAGAAAACCCCTTTAAGATTGACACGATAGAAATACATTGGAGTTTCATTTATCTATTTTGATTCTCAGATATACATCAATGTATGTTTTTTATATTCGTTACAATAAAAGTAAAGTTTTGCCACAATGTTTCTTTCACAAAGTGCTGGTCTACGACAGGCTATGAATACTATGTCAGAATCCATAGAACAGGGATATGGTATAACAATTGTGTGTAGGTTCCATAAGGGTTGTAGGCACGCAGCCCTGCCTGAGCCTTTATAGATCCTATGAATAAAAGATTCCAGTTATGTTTATAAGTTAAAAATAAAAAATGAAGTGTGGTGCACAAGATATTGCCAGAATTTTCCCAACACGTATTGGTCGATGAGTTGACCATCCAACAGATAAGTAGACGACATCAGCTACACATTGATTGTCCCTTAATAAAACAATACTGAATGACTTGGAAGTGATGAAGATCCCATAAATAGGCCTGAGAATAACCTTAACTTCATGGGTGGCCCTTTACCCACCAATCGGACCCATGGATCACATGGGACAAAAAGACTGTCACAGCTGACATGTCCAGAGCTATAAATGATTACAAAAATCATCAGTGAAACATATTCCAGATAACAGTTCAGACATTAAGTACATGTATTATTCATTAACGTGTTCTCCTTTTAAGCTTCTCATGCTAATGGACCAAAATTGGCAAATACGGCTTTTACCAAAAATAAAAAATAAAAAAAAGCATTTTTGCATTTCTGAAATCCATAGAAAATAATATTCCACTTTTTTTTTTCTGGGACCAATCTTGTGTGATTATTTCATTTATACACAGTGCCTGTCAATGACCCAGCATGGGCGCTGGGAACAAGTCGCTGCGATTTAACCCACTGTAATCCGGGGGAATGAGGGGGGGGTTGGACATGCTTGCTTGCCAGGCCTCTCTTCCTTCACTGCAGGGGTTAGAGTATCTTTTTTACATAATAGCAGCTCTACCCTTGCAAACTAATTGCGATACTTTGAAAGAAGTGAAAATAATAAGCCTCCTTCTAAAGGCAGCACAATATGCCTTAAAAAGCTTCACTGCATGACACTAGTCTCATAATATTTAAAAAATTTCACGCATTACAATTTTTCCTTTTTTTCCCAACTTTTTTTTTTCATTTTTTTCATAGTTTTTGATAAATCTTAAAAGCAGACGGCCCTGATGTTTCTAGTTAACATAGATTTTCTGCCTGTGACCAACAAAAATAAAATAAAATCAGTCCTCGCCTATGCGAATGCTTTAATGAACATTAAGATGGGGCTTTAAATGTCAATGAACAATTCTCATAATTTTGGTTCAGTTGGTTAATGGAGAATAGATTGATCTCTCCTTCTTACCTCTATACGAGCCATATAAAGTTCTTCTTCTGTCACGGAAAATATTTCCTTCCTATCGATTTCATCTCCTTGGCCGGCCATGTAATGTTCAAGCTGCAAAATTAAGGAGTGAATATGAAATAAAAAGGTAGCTAACTGAGTTACAAGGGGGTAACATGGCATGAAGGCTTATGAACCGAGGCGTCAAAGTTGGCAATATCACCTGAAGCAGAAGATGTAATGATCTCATTCAGGATGCGGGTCTACATACATATGAACTGTCAAAGAGAAATCACGAATGGAACATGGAATTAGTAAGATTTAGAGGTTTGGTTACACATTTGACAAAAATAGACATGTTTCAACCTATAAGAGACCAGGCTGTACCTGTTGCATGAAAACAGGTGCACTGGTAAAATCTATTATTATCTGGATATAGCATGTGAAGGCATATGAATGAGGCTAAAGAACACACATTGGCCTTAAAGGAGTACTCCGGCGTGCACTTTTTTCCTTTTATCCCGTCCGGGCTGCAAAATAAAAGAAAAAACACTTTCTCTTACCTGCCAACGAGCCCCCGGAGCTCCGGTACATTAAGGTACAGGGGTTCGGTCCCCGGGCTGTATTCTTCTTACTTCCTGTTAGCCCGGCACGTCACACGGAGCTTCAGCCTATCACCTGCCGCAGCGATGTCTCGCCTCGGCCGGTGATAGGCTGAAGCTCCGTGTGACGTGCCGGGCTAACAGGAAGTAAGAAGAATACAGCCCGGGGACCGAACACCTGTACCGGAGTGTACTGGAGCTCCAGGGGCTCGTTGGCAGGTAAGAGAAAGTGTGTTTTCTTTTATTTTGCAGCCCGGACGGGATAAAAGGAAAAAAGTGCGTGCCGGAGTACTCCTTTAATTTAAGAGTGGAGTGTAGTTTTCTTTGTGGGTTTTAATTCCCTACAAGTATTTTTCCATGGTATGTTTTCCCACATTTGGAACTTTTGCCTGCATTTTGCGTTTTTTTTTTTTTACACATGCTCTGAGCTGTCGAGTTTTCCAAAGCTGAAATCCACCAAATTTTCTGTGGAAACCTTAGTAAATATGTTGGATTTTTTGGAAAATATCCTTTTTTGGAAAATACCCTTTTTCGGGTTTCCCTGAGTAAAATGGAGAGTTCGTTGGGTTTTTACATTTTATGTTGCAAATTTTGGTGCAAACACAATTTTATGGCGCAATGCGCCAAATTCTGGCACACGACCCGACTAAATAGCTCTGGTTTACAATAGTAAATCAGGGCCATTGTTTCCAGAAACACAACAGTCCAAGGAATACATGGAGTTGTATATACACATAACTACAATGTCACACGGCAATTGCTAGAAAAGTCTGTGCAAGTGTAGTCAACTTAAAACACTGCTACTGATGGCACCTTAAAGGGGTACTGCACTTTTCAGTGTTTGGAACAAACTGTTCCGAATGCTGGAGCCGGCGCCGGGAGCTCTTGATGTCATAGCCCCCGTATGAAGTTACAACCCATCCTCTCAATGCAAGTCTATGGAAGGGGAGTGACAGCCATCACACCCCCTCCCATAGACTTGCATTGAGGGGATGGAGCGTGATGTCATGAGGGGGCGGGGCTATTAAGTCACAAGCTCCCAGCGCCAGCTCTAGCGTTCAGAACAGTTTGTTTGTTCCAAACGTTGAGCAGTGGAGTACCCCTTTAAGGGTATGTTCACACACGCTGCATATCTGATGCAGAAAATCCAAAGTAGCAATGTGTGTACATATCCTAAGGGTATGTTTACATGGCAGAATATTTGGGGAATGGCCGCACGGAATATTCTGCATAGACATTCCGCTGCAGCAGAGTCCCATTGATTTCAATGGAATTCTGCTGGACTGTTCACACTGCAGAATTTCAGCACCAGATATTTTTGTTGTGAAAATTCTGATTCCAGCATTCGCAGAAAGAATAGACATGTCTAATCTATCTGCAGTTTCCACAAGGAAATGCATTGCCATATGGAAAATACGGGTGGAAATTTAGCACATTTGAATAATCCGGCTAGGACCACTCAGAAATGTGCCGTCTGATAGACGGCAATGCATTTCTGATCAAAATCCGAAGAAAGAATGTACAAGTCTATTCTTTCTGTGGACGCCGTAAACAAGATTTTCACCATGGTAACAGTGCAGAAGAATCCAAGTGAAATCAATTGGACTCTGTTGCAGTGGAAAGTCTGCCATGTGAACATACGGCAGATCAGTTGCAGAAAATGTGCATTGTTTCTGTGTCAAAACAAATCAATATATTTAAAATTAATTGAAGATCTTTAGAGAAGGAATGTACTTTTAGGGTACGTTCCCACCTGGCATATTTGCTGCATATTTACTGCTGCGTGTTTTATTTTCCCGTTGAAGTCAATGGGTAGGAAAATACGCAGCAGCAAATACACAGCAAATATGCCATTCTTCCTGTAATATTTCCCATTCCTTTTGAATACACTTCTGGCTTTGGCTCAAAAACTGCAGTGGCAGTATTCCAAAAAAGAAATATAGCTGCGTGTGATCTACTGTATATATGGATATATCTATATATATAATATATATATATATATATATATATATGTTCTCCAAAAGTATAATAGTGCTTTAATCCTTTACTTCTCTTTGTTGTTTGATAGTTTGACAGCTGTCACTAAGGTTAGTTAAAAGAATTTTACAGAAGCGGCATAGCCAAGGGATTGTCCCATGTGGTCTACAAAGTAATTGACTTCTGCAAGTTCAAAATAAATAGCAGAACTGATGTAAAGGACGATCAATAGACAACCCAATAAACAGCAACAACAATCACTACCAACTTCCAAGCTTCTAAAGCCTCTATGTAAGATTTCAGCCCGCAATGATTTCCAATAGAATCTGCTTTAGAAATGTCTATAAAAACTAATCTGCAAATAGTAATCAGCCAAACCAGATAGAACAAAGGACAACATTGATCAGACCACACACATATAATCCAGACTATGGAACATTTTATTTATGGCCCTTATGGATTGACATATGACATGTCCTTTATATCAGACAGGCTCTAAACAGTGCATCGTATCTGGCTAGTATTGCATTGCACATCACACACACAGACATTACTTGAAGTTCCTTGGCCTAAGTATACAGGGGGAAATTTATGGGGGATATTTATTTTATTATGTTTGATAGTGTTTGTTTTTTTTTTTTTTTGTCTACTTTTGGCAGAGCAAGTTTTTGCACCTTTTAAAATAGAGAAGTTTTTAGGTGTTCTACAGTAGTTAATTTTTTTGGATTGGTTTACACAGTGGTCATTAATTTAGTATTAGGTACACAGGCCACCACAGTGTAGTGACACTTGCTTGCTAAATGGTTATCCAGAACACTTCACGGATCATCAGGCAAGCGACCGCTGCTTTTACCTGTATGTGCCCATGCACATACAGGACCTGCAGCCTACACTGAGAGGAGACCGTGACCTTCACTCGCATGGAGTAAATGCTCCAATGACCTCACTCATCTGGGCCTGCTGGTTGTACTGCAGTAGAGATTGCTGCGTGAGATATGAGGTGAGCATAAGTATTTTGGGTTTATTTTGTTGCTTTTCATCCTGGCATCTTGAGGGGGGGGGGGGAATCTAGATACCTAGCTACGTACATTCCTACCCAGCTTAATAGCTACCTACCTGGCTGCCTACTTACATAGCTACTTACCTAGCTACCTGGTTATCTACTTACCAAGCTACCTGGCTACCTACCTACCTAGCTACTTATCTACCTACCTACTAATGTACCTCGCTACATACCTACCTACCTGGCTACCTACCTAGCTACCTACCTGTTAAACTACCAACCTTTGTACTTATCTGTTTTTTTATCTACCTACCTGCTTGACTAAAAACTAGCTACCTACCTGGCTAACTACTTGGTTGGTTAACCACCTGGCTACCTACCTTTCTGGCTACCTACCTACTAACACATTTACGGGAACTAACTGCTGTGGAACATACCTAATAGGGGAACTAACTGCCTACTGCAGGAGATATACTAATTTACCCACTTTTACTGTGCAGGAAACCAAGGGGGGGCATTATTGGGGCCTATGTATGTGGAGGAGGGGAGGGCACTGGAAAAATTTGCATTCTAAGATGTTTGTCCTGCAGGTGCTGAAGAGATGACATTTTGGCTGGAAGAAGTTGTCATGGCAGTCTGAGACGGATGGAGAAGAAAAAGAAAGAGGATGACGTCAATTGTGAGTACTTGATTTAACTGTATGGGAAGGGGGAGGGGCATTGAAACAGTATCTTACCAGAGAGGAAATGATCTCTAGGTATGCTTCTGCCTCTACCTATACCCTCATAGCTAGATCTCTGAGCACTGAGCTGCTGAGCTCCAATAAACCCACCTACCATGTTCCTTCATTCACCCCCCCCCCCTCCCCCAGTCAGCTTGGGTGTGACTGCTACCTCTGTACTCTCTCTAGTAGTGTTGCCCAACCCATTCCTCTCTAGCTGCTACACAACTACAACTCTTCACCATGCATTGCCCTATAGTTACACCATTGGGCAAGCAAACTTCTCACAGACCAGAGTCTCCAATGAGCTGTTAACAAGACAATGAGTTACAGTATATATCCCAAACCCTCCATAAAGAGCAGCTGCAGGTAGTTTGAAAATGTGCATTTTAATAAGGGGCTATTCACCATGGGAACAAAAATGGGGGAAGTAGTTTGTGTTGCAGAGTTTAGTGCAAAGCTCCTTCCATTTCTCCAGAGACAAAATCAATCAAGTGTCCAGACTGTGGGAGTCAAAGGTACTTAGTGAAAGGGGCATGATATAGAAACAAGTCAATAACTCATTGTGCGGCATTGTTGAAGTGGAGAACTTCACTTTCAAGAGAATTTCTCCATATGAATCTAACTTTGTCCCCAAGACCAGAGCAATGTTTTGTTAGATGTGAGTAAGTTATGAGAAAACACAAGTGGATAGGGATTTAAAAAAAAAAAAAAATGCTGAAAAATCTTGGGACAATTTCTTGGGGAAATAACATGGAACTAAATTATTTCTGTTTTTATAGTCAGTGACAAAAAGATAAATAGGCTCGATATCACTATTTAGAAAACTAAAAATATACATTATATATATAGAGATTCCAATGATCCAGCAAACGACACAAATACATAGTCCGACATTGTAGTGGTGACTGGTCCTCTGCAGGTTAACAGCAGGTCAACATGTACAATAGGTATTTTATGTTATATATATATATATTTATGGTGCTGATATACACCAAAGCATTGTGCACAGATTGTCCACACTCACATTGATCCCTGTCCAAAATGGGGCTCAGAATCTTAAACCTGCCACTTTTTACCAATACCATGTCTACTTTTTGTGAAGCCCCAACCCCTTGTCAATCATGGTGCAAAAATGCACTGAAATTCTGGCACATATATTTTTGGAGTGCCAATGCCAATGACTTGTGATGGGGATTATTGTAAAATCTATGAATGTTGATCAAGGATTACTATACTAATACAAAATTACTGTAATTTTATTATACAATGAATTCAGAAAGTTATGCTGCTGCCTACTGTTAAAATAATAAAAAAAATTAAATAAAGTTTTCCCCATCATTCTGCATTCAATACCTCATAATGACAACAAACAGTTAACATTCTTTGCTAATTTATTTAAAAGGAAAAACTAAAATATTACATTTACATAAGTATTCAGACCCTTCACTCAGTACTTAGTTGAAGCCCCTTAGTAGAAATTATAGCCTCTAGTCTTCAAGGGTATAATGCCACAAGAATTGCAAGATACTACTGTGTTGTCTTGGCTGTGTGCTAAGGATCATTCTCTTATTGGAAGGTGAACCCTTTAGCCCAGTCTGAGGTCCAATTTTTATAAATTACCCATTCTGGTGAGCATTGAGCTGGCGGTCCGCCACAAGCCGAGCTACCACCTGTTTCAGCTCCTTCCTCTCAGCGCACCCCCATACTCCAAGTGTCCACTTGAAAAGGGAGGGACTGCAGTACGAGCAACTTGGACAGGAGCACATTCAGCTTCTGTGCCATTTGATAAGTGGGCACATAAGGATAAAAGTGGCTGCAGTGAAAAAGCTTGTACTTGTATCTTAAAATCAGCCTGGCGGTCCTCCGCCAGGCAAAATACCCCCTGTTCCAGCCCCTGCCTCTCAGTGCCCCCCTGACTATGAAATTGCGAATGTTTCATTTAATCAGTTATGGTTCATTGATATCGCTCCAAGCTGTTTCATTGGATTCTTGTGATAATTCCACAGGTAATATGACGTTGACGACCATAAATTTAAGATTTAGATTAGATTCCCAAGTTTAATGTCCCCAGTGTTTACTTTGAACTAATACTGTATGACCATAAAACCCAATCTAACAAGGAGTCACATGGCAGCACAATGACAGAGCCTAGAGGTGGCAGCAGCATGAGGAGACCATAATCTGGCAGAATGACACAGCCTGGAATTGGCGGCAGCGAGAGGAGACCATATAGTGGCTGAATGACACAGCCTGGAGTTGGCAGCAGCATGAGAAGACCATAGGGCTTCACAATCCCTAAAATTAAAAGATTAATTTTTAAATTTAAATTGAAGATTTATGGTCGCTAGTGCTACCATAAAATTTATTAGGTAATGTCCCAGGCCCAGCAGCATCAGCAAACCATATAGTAGTTCAGTTTTGAAGTGGATTTGAGGGGCTTTCATGTTAAAAAATACCCCATATATTACCCCATTATAAAAACTGCACCCCTCAAAGTACTGAAAATGGCATTCAGAAAGTTTATTAATCCTTTAGGTGTTTCACAAGAATAGCAGCAAAGTGAAGAAGAAAATTGAAAATCTTCATTTTTTTACACTTGCATGTTCTTGCAGAGACATTTTTTTTTTATTTTAACAAGGGATAAAAGGAGAGAAATCCCCCCAAAATTTGTAACTCCATTTCTCTCGAGTAAGGAAATACCTCATACGTGGATGTAAAGTCCGTGGGTGCACTAGAGGGCTCAGAAGGGAAGGAGTGGCAATGGGATTTTGGAGGGTGAATTTTGCTGAACACCCCACAGGTGTTTGATGACTTTTCGTTAAAGTCGGATGTGTAAATGAAAACATTTTTTTTCACAAAAATGTGTTTTTTCCCCCCCCAAATTTCCCATTTTTACAAGGAGTAATAGGAACCCCCCCCCCAAATGTTTAACCCCATTTCTTCTGAGTATGGAAATACCCCATGTGTGGACATCAAGTGCTCTGCTGGTGCACTACAATGCTCAGAAGAGAAGGAGTCACATTTGGCATTTGGAAAGCAAATTTTGCTCAAATGGTTTTTGGGGGGCATGTTGTATTTAGGAAGCCCCTATGGTGCCAGAACAGCAAAAAAAAAAAAAAAAAACACATGGCATACTATTTTGGAAACTACACCCCTCAAGGAACGTAACAAGGGGTACATTGAGCCTTAACACCCCACAGGTGTTTGACGGCTTTTTGTTAAAGTCGAATGTGTAAATTAAATAAAAAATATTTTCACTATAATCCAAAATTTCACATTTTTACAAGGAGTAATAGGAACCCCCCCCCCCAAATGTTTAACCCCATTTCTTCTGAGTATGGAAATACCCCATGATGTGCACATCAAGTGCTCTGCTGGTGCACTACAATGCTCAGAAGAGAAGGAGTCACATTTGGCATTTGGAAAGCAAATTTTGCTGAAATGGTTTTTGGGGGGCATGTTGTATTTAGGAAGCCCCTATGGTGCCAGAACAGCAAAAAAAAAAAAACACATGGCATACTATTTTGGAAACTACACCCCTCAAGGAACGTAACAAGGGGTACAGTGAGCCTTAACACCCCACAGGTGTTTGACGGCTTTTTGTTAAAGTCGAATGTGTAAATTAAATAAAAAATATTTTCACTATAATGCATTTTTTCCCCAAAATTTTACATTTTTACAAGGAGTAATAGGAGATAATGCCCCCCAAAATGTATAACCCAATTTCTTTTGAATATGGAAATACCCCATGTGTGGATGTCAAGTGTTCTGCTGGCGCACATTTTTTTTTTAATTTTCCCATCCATCTTTAACGAAAATTCGTCAAACACCTGTCGGGTGTTAAGGCTCACTATACCCCTTGTTATGTTCTGTGAGGGGTGTAGTTTCCAAAATGGGGTCACACGTAGGTATTTAATTTTTTTGCGTTAATGTCAGAACCGCTGTAAAATCAGCCACCCCTGTGCAAATCACCAATTTAGGCCTCAAATGCACATAGTTATCTCTCACTCCTGAGCCTTGTGTGCCCGCAGAGCATTTTATGTCCACATATGGGGTATTTCCATACTCAGGAGAAATTGCATTACAAATTTTGGGGGTCTTATTTTCTTTTGTATCTCTTGTGAAAATAAAAAGTATGGGACAACACCAGCATGTTAGTGTAAATTTTTTTTTTATACTAACAGGCTGGTGTAGACCCCAACTTTTCCTTTTCATAGGGGTTAAAATGAGAAAAAAAATTATAATTTGTAACTCACTTGCTCCCGAGTTCGTAAATACCCCATATGTGGCCCTAAACTGTTTCCTTGAAATACAACAGGGCTCTGAAGTGAGAGAGCGCCATGCGCATTTGAGGACTAAATTAGGGCTTGCATAGGGGTGGACATAGGGGTATTCTACGCCAGTGATTCCCAAAGAGGGTGCCTCCAGCTGTTGCTAATCTCCCAGCATGCCTGGACAGTCAGTGGCTGTCCGGAAATGCTGGGAGTTGTTGTTGTGCAACAGCTGGAGGCTCCTTTTTGGAAACACTGCTGTACGATACGTTTTTCATTTTTATTGGGGGGGGGCCATGTAAGGGGGTGTATATGTAGCGTTTTACCCTTTATTATGTGTTAGTGTAGTGTAGTGTTTTTAGGGTACATTCGAACGGGCGGGGGTTTATGGTGAGTTTCCCGCTAGGAGTTTGAGCTGCGGCGGAAAATTTGCTGCAGCTCAAACCTGAAGCAGGAAACTCACTGTAAACCCGCCCATGTGAATGTACCCTGTATATTCACATGGGGGGGGGGGCAAACGTCCAGCTGTTGCAAAAGTACAACTACCAGCATGCACTGACAGACCCTGCATGCTGGGAGTTGTACTTTTGCAACACCTGGATTCACACTGGTTGGAAAACCTTCAGTTAGGTTCTGTTACCTAACTCAGTATTTTCCAACCAGTGTGCCTCCAACTGTTGCAAAACTACAATTCCCAGCATGTATTGATTGCCAAAGGGCATGCTGGGAGATGTAGTTATACAACAGTTGGAGGTACGCAACTACAAGTCCCAGCATTTTGAGTCAGCAGTTTGCTCTTTGGGCATGCTGGGAGTTGTAGTTTTGCAAGATCTGAAGGGCCACAGTTTAGAGACAACCGCACAGTGATCTTCCAACTGTGGCCCTTCAGATGTTGCACAACTACAAATTCCAGCATGCCCAGACAGCAAACTGCTGTGTGGGCATGCTGGGAGTTGTAGATTTGCAAGATCTAGAGGGCCGCAGTTTAGAGACCACTGCACAGTGATCTCCAAACTGTAGCCCTCCAGCTGTTAAAAAACAAAAAATCCCAGCATGCCCAAACAGCTTTCTGGGCATGCTAGGAGTAGTAGTTTTGCAACATTTGGAGGGCTACAGTTTAGAGACCACTGTATAGTGGTCTCGAGATGAGCGAATCGAAGCTGACGAACCCAAATTCGTTACGAATTTCCTGAAATATTCGATTCGCAACGAATGCGAATATCGCCGCAAATCGCTTCATTAAACTCCATTTACTGCGGTGCAGGCTCCAAGGCATCTAAAATGGCGGTTCCACGTTTCAGTACATGGTACAAGGAATGCTGGGAAAGTGGGAAGGCAAGGCGGGAAGGGAGGTAGGCAGGATGACCCTGAATCACATGCAGGATGCAGCCTATGAGCAGCCAGTCACTCCTGTGATGTCACAGCCCTATATATTCAGCAACCATAATTCCGGCTCCTCACTTCATTACAATACACTACAGAAAGATCATAGCACGCAGAGCCTGTGTGTGTGTTACAGCAGAGAAAAGCGCAGTCCAGCAGCGTTTAACATCCTCCTAGTCACATCAGCATTCTCGTGGACGGAGATCATTGTTTTTTTCACTGAAAAGGATTTTTACTGCAGCTGCAGGGATTAACCTCCCAGTCACTTTCTTCGGCATAGTATTACAGAGAGGGGCAGAAAGCTGTGTGTTGCCTCATACATTTCAACAAGCTGCCTCAACTTCATAAACCTTAGCAGAGGAGGCAGGAATAATTTTTCAGCGCAATTTAGTGTTTTTGTTTCACAAAAAAATCATCTACTGGTTATACTGGTCTGTAGATGGTATAATACCACAGCAGTCCATTCCTAATACTATTTGACAGAGTGCAATTTTGTGTTTAGTACACAGCTTTTTTTTGGCTGCAGCCCTGTTGTGTACTGCTGGAGTTTTACAAAAATACATTTTTTTTTCAGGGTACTGTAGCGCATTTTTCTGCCCTCATAGGTGCATACCACATACGTACATCTAAGTAGTGTACCATTTTGTACCTGTTAATCTGTCAAGGGCCTACATACTGTGAAAGGACAGCCAAAAGTAATCACTGACTGGTGTTTAATACAAATACAGAATTTTAGGCCTACTGTAGTTCATTTTTCTGCCCTCATCAGTGCATACCATATACGTACATCTAAGTAGTGCACTATTTTGTGCCCGATAATCTGTCAAGGGACTACATACTGTGAAAGGACAGACAAGAGTAATCACCGGCTGTAAAAATACAGTGTTTTTAGGCGTACTGTAGTGCATTTTTCTGTTGGTGTTGTACTCAGATACTTTTTTAAGTGTACTGTAGAACATTTTTCTGCCCTCATCAGTGCATACCACATACCTACACCTAAGTAGTGCAATATTTTAGTACCTGTTAATCTGACAAGGGCATAGATACTGTTAAAGGCCAGCCAAAAGTGCACACCTGCTGTTGATCTAGACAAATACTGTTTTAATCGTAGTGAAGTATATTGTACTCCCCTCATATACGCACTAAGTATGTCAGGCAGAGAAGTGCCAGAATGTGCACAGAGGAAAGGCAGAGGCCTAAATCCTTCAGGCAAAGGTCACAGCAGACTAGGGGCGAGTGGCAGCAGGAGTCGTGGCGAGAACCTGAGCTCCCGTTATCAGCTAGCGGTAGTGTCTCGACCAGCAACCAATCTGCCATTGTCGATTGGTTAACACAGTCATCCACTTCATCACAAGTGACATCTGACACCCCCAGTCAACAGTCGGTGGGTTCCTTAGATACAACCCTCAGTTGGCATGGCCCAGGAGCAGTCCCTGTCCTCCCATTACCTCTGTCCTATTCTGTTCCCTCCCCTCCAGAAGTATCTTATGCTGTGGGTTCAGCTCCACTTTTCACTGAGGACGATCTAATAGAAGACAGTCAGCAGCTACTGCCCTGCCAAGAAATGGAGGAGACACCCGCCGCTTCCTCCGCTAGGCGGGCAAGTAGTGATGAGGAGAGTGACATGGGAGGCGGTGTTGCCAGGGTTCAGGGTCCCTAAGCAGACACTGTTGAGGAACCTGAGGAGGATATTAGTGACGTGCAGACACAACTCGATGATGATGAAGCCAATCGCAATTGGGAGCTGGGTGCAAAAGGGGCTTCATCATCATCAGAAGAGAGCTGCAGGTTGCCCATGAGACAGCAGCTGAGCCAGCAAGGCGGTAGCATGGTTGATAGTCAGCATGGTGGCAGAAGTGGAAAGTCTGGAGCCAAACATGCCCGGGGGAGACCACCTGCTTCCTTGCAGCCTACATTCCTGGGAGGTAATGGAACAGGGGTTCCTGCAGATGGTGGCAGTAGCAGTCAATTAGTGCAGACTGTTGGTGGGAAAATCAGCTACTCGGCGGTGTGGCAGTTTTTCATCAAGCATCTGGAGGAGGTTCACATAGCCACATTCAAGATATGTCGGCAGAAGGTGACATTGTTGGCACCATGGCCCTGCGTCAACATATTCTTCGCCACCATAAAGCGGCCTGGGAGAACCGTCGCATCAATGTAATGGTCCAGCCTGCTGCATCACTCAGTGGCACGCCGCTCCCTCATTCAGCCAGCCAAGGCTCCACCACCTCAGCCGAAGGGAGCTGTGCGTCATACCCTCCTTCAGTCGCTCCAGATGCTCCTGCTCCTTCTACTTTTAGTCAGCCATTCCGCCAACAATCCATCAGTGAAGCCATGTCCAAGAGACAACAGTATGCGCCTACTCATCCAACTGCGCAGAAGCTGAATTTGTTCCTGTCTAAGTTGCTGGTGCTGCAGTCCCTCCCTTTTCAAGTGGTGGACTCTGCACCTTTCAGAGAACTGATGGCTTGTGCCGAGCCGAGGTGGAGCGTGCCAAGCCGTCATTTCTTTGTTAAGAAGACAGCACCAGCCCTGCACAATTTTGTGGAAGATAAGGTGGTCCAGTCCTTGAGCCTGTCGGTGTGTACCAAAGTGCATGACAGCGCTGACATCTGGAACTGTAACTACGGTCAGGGACAATACATGTCCTTAACGGCTCATTGGGTGAATGTGGTTCCTGCACAGCCACAACCCCAACTTGGACAGGTCATGCCGCTTCCTCCTCCACGCTCTCAGCCTGTTGGTCCGGTGACAGTGTGCGACTCCGCCTCATCATCTTCCACCGTGTCCAAAGCTTCCACTGCCCAGACAAGTCTCAGTGGCCCTTCAGCATACCATGTGTGCATGGTGTCACGCTGTCCTTCATATGGTTTTCCTTGGCAAAAAGAGTCACACAGGGGAGGAACTGCTAAAAGTCTTTCGTAAAGAAATCGGAGAATGGCTTACTCCACGAAAACTGGAAATGGGAACCATGGTGACTGACAACAAGAAGAACATCTTGTCTGCGCTGCGACTGGGAAGGCTGAGCCATGTGCCCTGCATGGCACATTTGTTCAATCTGGTTGTGAAGCAGTTCCTGAAGTGTTCTCCCCCATTTGCAAGACATCCTAACAATGGGAAGGAAACTTTGCATGCATTTAAGCTACTCGTACACCGCAAAGCACACCCTCCTTGTGCTGCAGTGTCAGAACGGTATCCCACAACATAGTCTGATTTGTGACGTTGCCACACATTGGAATTCCACCCTCCATATGTTGGACCGACTGTACGAACAGAGAAAAGCCATCACCAATTTTTCTTGATGATCTAAGCGGATAGGGGTACTCCACTGTGTAACTTTAATGTGAATAAGTGACACCTGCCATTTGCTCAGGCCCTTTGAGGAAGCCACATTATTAGTAAGTCGCAAGGAGGAACAATGTCATTCCACTGCTTCATTTCTTATAACACGTGTTGGAAATGATGGATGGTCAGGGCACTGGAGACGTGGAACCTACATCTGATGGCCACATGAGCCCTGTGGGGGCTGAACTGGAGGAGGAGGAGGGGGAGGGGCACAGTGATGCACAGTTTAGGTTTCGCCAAATGGGCGTTTTTTCTAGTAATCTGACAGGAGAGGAGGAGCAGCCAGAGGAGCTAGATAGTTATGAGGAAGGCAAGACAGGACCCAGACACACCATGGCAGTATACAGTGGAGTCACTTGCACAAATGGCATGATGCATGTTCACCTGCTTGTGTAGTGACAGCCGAACTGTCACCATTCTGCATGACTTCTGGATCTCCACCTTATTGGACCCTCGCTACCGCCAAAAAATAGGGGCCTCTTTGACACCCACTGAGAGGGAGGGCAAAATGACCTACTACAGAGGCATCCTCTGTAGTCAGTTGGCTGATGCCTATCGGCGCCATCGTCCATCCTCTCAGAGGTCTAAATCGGGGGTCCCCCTGCGCTCACCTTCCATTGCCATGGCTGCTGGGGAGGGGTGGGTTGGCAGGAGCAGCACCAGCTCCATCAGCAGCAGCCTGAATCTACAGTCGCTGATGAGTAGCTTTCTTCACCTGCATAGTGAAGCAACTCATCAGCAGCAGGTAGACCTGGAGCAGGACCTGAACCAGCAGGTGGTGGCATACCCTGACGTACCCATGCCAACACACCTTGATGATCCGCTGGACTTCTGGGCAGCCAAACTTGATTTGTGGCCACAACTAGCAGAGTTTTTCCTGGAAAAGCTGTTCTGCCAGGCCAGTAGTGTGCCATCAGAGCGAATGTTTAGTGTGGTGGGGGCCATAGTCACCCTAAGGAAAACTTATCTGTCTTCGAAAAATGTGGATAGACTGACCTTTGTGAAGATGAATTAGGCATGGGTCAGCCAGGATTTCCAACCACCAGTGCCTGATGCATGAAAGTAGATTGACCATGTTGCCACACCAACACTTAACAAATATGTATAGTGCCAAACAGATTTAAGGCGCTGCTCCCCAGTTACAAACATTTCTCTGCATCAGACCTTTTTTCACCCACCTTTGTCACCGGGTACAGGTATTGCCACCCACCGCACCACTCTGTCACCTGGTCACTTTCAGGACTCCTGATGCTGCTGCTGTCACCTCCAGGCTGTCTATTTCAGCCACTATATGGTCTCTTCTCATGTTTCAGCCAACTCCAGTGTCAGGATTCGGCAGGCTGGAGGTGGA
Source organism: Hyla sarda (assembly GCF_029499605.1). NCBI lineage: Eukaryota > Metazoa > Chordata > Amphibia > Anura > Hylidae > Hyla > Hyla sarda. The sequence goes on along the minus strand of NC_079194.1, from coordinate 227,233,911 downwards.
TCCTCTGTGTCAGAGAGGGATTGGCGTGGACCGTGTCGGCGGACAGGTTCTAAGTTGCTACTGGTTTTCACCAGAGCCCGCCGCAAAGCGGGATGGTCTTGCAGCGGCGGTAGCAACCAGGTCGTATCCACCGGCAACGGCTCAACCTCTCTGACTGCTGAGATAGGCGCGGTACAAGGGATTAGGCAAGAGCAAGGTCGGACGTAGCAGAAGGTCAGGGCAGGCAGCAAGGATCGTAGTCAGGGGCAACGGCAAGAGGTCTGGAACACTGGCTTGGGATACACAAGGAACGCTTTCACTGGCACAATGGCAACAAGATCCGGCAAGGAAGTGAAGGGGAAGTGAGGTAATATAGGGAAGTGCACAGATGAACACACTAATTAAAACCATGCGCCAATCAGTGGCGCACTGGCCCATTAAATCGCAGAGAGCCGGCGCGCACGCGCCCTAGGGAGCGGGGCCGCGCGCGCCGGGACAGCACAGACGGGGAACGAGTCTGGTAAGCGGGTCGGGATGCGCACCGCGAGCGGGCGCGTCCCGCATCGCGAATCGCATCCCGGCTAGGGACATTATCGCAGCGCTCCCGGTCAGCGGGTCTGACTGGGGCACTGCGAACAGGAGAACGCTGTGAGCGCTCCGGGGAGGAGCGGGGACCCGGAGCGTTCGGCGTAACATCCAGGCTGTGTCATTCAGCCACTATATGGTCTCCTCATGCTTCAGCCACCTCCAGGCTGTGCCATTCCTCCAATATATGGTTTACTGATGCTTCAGCCAGCTCTAGTCTGTGTCATTCAGCAACTACATGGTTTAGTGATGCTGCTGGGCCTAGGACATTACCTATATATGTTTATGGTAGCACTAGGTACCATACATCTTCGATGGAAAGTTCAAAATTCATCTTTTATTCTTAGAGATTGTGAGGCCCTATTGTCTCCTTATCTGCTGCCAACTCCAGGCTGTGCCATTCAGACACTACATGGTTCCCCCATGCTTCCACAATCTCCATTCAGCCACTATATGGTCTCCTCATACTGATGCCCCCTCCAGGCTGTCTCATTCAGCCACTCACTATATGGTCTCTTTTCATGGTTCAGCCAACTCCAGGCTGTGTCATTCAGCCACTATATGGTCTCCTCCTACTGATGCCACTTCCAGGTTCTGTCATTGTGCTACCATGTGACTCCTTGTTAGATTTGGTCCTTTGTACCCACACGCCGGGGGCCCAGGACACTAAAACTTGGGAGTTAAGAGCTCAATTTCAAAACCCTCAATTTCAATTTAAGAATATTAAATTTAAAAATTATAAATTTCAATGGTCTCCTCATGCTTCTGACAACTCCAGGCTGTGCCATTCAGGCATTATATGATTCCCTCATGCTTCAGCCAACTCCAGGCTGATGCTGCTGGGCCTGGGTCTGGGAATAAAAAAAAAATTCTGGTAGCACCAGCTACCCCAAATCTTCAGTTTAAATTTCGGAATTCAATTTTTAATCTTAGGTACTGTGAAGCCTTAATGTCTTCTCTTGCTGCTGCCAACTCCTGACTGTGCTATTCAGACACTATATGGTCTCCTCATGCTTCAGCCAACTCCAGGCTGTGTCATTCAGGTAATATATGGTTTACTGATGTTGCTGGTCCTGGGTCTCGGAATAAAACATTTTTATGGTAGCACTAGCTACCCTAAATCATCAATTTAAATTTCAAAATGTGTCTTTTTTTCTTAGGGATTATGAAGCCTTGGTGTCTACTCATGCTGCTGCTATCTCCAGGCTGTGCCATTCAGACACTATAATGCCTCCTAATGCTTCAGCCAACTCCAGGCTGTGTCATTCAGCTAATATATGGTTTACTGATGCTGCTGGGCCTGGGTCAAACATTTTTTATGGTAACACTAGCTACCCTAAATCTTCAATTTAAATATCAAAATGTATTTTTTAATCTTAGGGATTGTGAAGCCCTGGTGTCTCCTCATGCTGCTGCAAACTCCAGGCGGTGCCATTCAGACACTTTATGGTCTCCTCATGCTTTAGCCAACTCCAGGCTGTGTCATTCAGCCCCTATATGGTTTACTGATGCTGCTGGGCCTGGGCCTACAAAACTAGCTAGCTACCATAAATCTTCAATTTAAATTTCAAAATTCATCTTTTAATCTTAGGGATTTAAACTCATGCTGCTGCCAGCTCCCGGCTGTGTCATTCAACCACTATATGGTCTCCTCATGCTACTAACACCTCCACACTGTGTCATTCAGCAACTATATGGTCTTTTCATGCTGCTAAAACCTCAACGCTGTGTCATTCAGCCACTATATGGTCTCCTCATGCTACCAATACCTCTACGCTGTGTCATTCAGCCATTATATGTCTCCTCATGCTTCAGCCTCAATCAGCCACTATTTGGTCTCCTTATGCTGCCAACACCTCCACACTGTGTCATTCAGCCACTATATGGTCTCCTCATGCTGCCAACACCTCCACACTGTGTCATTCAGCCACTATATGGTCTGCTCATGCTGCAAACACCTCCACGCTGTGTTATTCAGCCACTATATGGTCTCTTCATACTGATGCCACCTCCAGGCTCTGTCATTGTGCTGCTCTGCGGCAGTCATTCTAAAAGCGATGCCTGTAATCTGCATGTCATACTGAATAACAGTATTATTTCACTACCCCAGCACTCTCCATTTCCGTGTTATAATACAGCAAAGTGTTCTACACCACTATTGAGGCTCTCTGTAGGCCAGTTTTTAATATAGATTCGGCGTGAATAAATTCAGATCAAACCAAATTTTCGGCGAATCAGCCGAATCAAATTTTTCAAAAGCTCGCTCATCTCTAGTGGTCTCCAAACTGTAGCCCTCCAGATGTTGCTAGGCAAGTCACCGGCTTCCGTAGTCTGCAGCATGCCGCACCAGGCAGCCAGCCGCACGTGGTCGCAGCCCGCTGCCCCTACCGATTGTAATTGTACCTCTGGCGCCTGTCACCGTCAATTCCCCCGTTCTACCCAGACTTCTGTGAGTGGGCAGAACAGGGGCACCGAACTTTAACCCCCGCCCCCCACCCCGATCTGCAATTGGTCGGTCGCTTCTGACCGACCAATAGGAGGGGTGGCACCCCTGCCACTTAACTCCTATCCCTTCAGTCTTGTCTTGGACATCCCCGATCCCCCTTATTCTCTGGGTAGCCGGGTCACCCTTATGACCTGGAATCGCCGCAGAACGCTGGTCTGAATTGGCCGACATGGGGAGGTCTCAGGACCCCCCTGGGCAATGTGCCGGGATGCCTGCTGAATGATTTCAGAAGGCATCCCAGTCTGGTTCCTGACCGGCTAGCAGCAGGGACCAAAATTCCCACGGGCGTACCCACATGCCCTCAGTCCTTAAGGACTTTAAAACGGAGGCGTATGGATATGACCGTCGTCCTTAAGGGGTTAAGGTGCCAACAGCATGAGGAGACCATAATGTGGCAGAATAATACAGCCTGAATTGGCAGCACCAAGAGGAGACCATATAGTGGCAGAATGACCAAGCCTGGAGGTGGGAGAAGCCTGACAAGATCATAGGGCCTCACAATTGAAAAGATTAAAGATTTATTTTAAATTGTAGATTTTAAATATTTTAACATAATAAAATGTATGTAATGTGCCAGCAGCATGAGGAGACCACATGGACAATAACACAGCCTGGAGGTTGCCCCGGCAAGAAGAGACCTTTGAAAAACCTTTTGACATGGTCATAGAGAGATGTCAAAAGTTTGATTGGGGTCACCCCTGAACACTACACTTTTTATGTATAGAGCCAGTATCCTGCAGTGAGAGAACGGCAAGCTGGGGAGAGAAGCGCTCAACCAAGTACTTCTCCTGCCTCGTTCTAGTGTCTAGTGAATACCCAGGCTTTTGATATGTCTCTGTCTCAAAACATTTTTCAAATGACAAGGACACTTTAAGCATACATTACAATGATACTGTGCATATGTTTGTATTTCATTTATGGTAACAAATATGTACACACGTTTGCTTATGGCTGTACAGTGCAGGCATGGTTTGTCATTTGTATACATCAGTACTCTTTGGTATAGCTCTATATGGTGTTTGAGTAGCGCATGCACCCCCAATATTTGTGGTAATATTTGTGTGGCTGTTTGTTCTAAGGCACCTGGAAGAGGAGCTAAAATGTAATAGGTCCGGTCAGAAAACCGGATACAGGGCAAAAATGTGCCGACCGCAGTCCAACCGGATCTGGCAGCCGTGAGTGAAATTGTAGTGTGAACCCACCCTTAGATGGACAGCCTACAAAAGCACCTGATTTAGTGGCACAGTGGGTTAGGCTGTTTGATAAATCTAAAGCATCTGTAGATTGTTCAGTTCAAGTTTGCATATCTATTCTAAGCTTAAACACACGATCAGTTGGTAGGGCCAGTGCAAGAATTTTTCTCTACACAGGCAAAGGTTCATTTTGGTGCTACCCACCCCGCCCACCCCCCAATCACTAGGATAGTGTGGGTTAGTAGCACCCAGGCAATGCAGAATATTGTGCATCCGCCATCGGCCTGTGAATGGTAATGCATATAGTGTATGCATCACTGCTCACCAGGGGTGCACGCAGGATTTTCACATAATATAATTACTCAACACCAGGAAGACATAGTACTACTGCAGTGACTAGTACCATCATACTGGTATTAAATAAAAACCACTATACAGAGACCAATATCCCCACTATAAAATTGCATATATAATTGCACTGTACCATGACCACTACCTTACGACCCCACAGTGACAGGATAATACCTCTATACTGATACCGAATAAAACCACTGCACACAGACCAGTATCACCAATAACATCACTATACAAGGGACAAATAATACCGCAACACTATGACCACTGTCATATCATACCTACACACATCATACATACACACATATCCTACACACACATATCATATACACACACATACAAACATCATAAATACACACGCACATCATACACGCACACATCATACATACATCTAGCTTACACACATCTATCATACATCATACATACACACACTTCATACATACATACATCTAGCTTACACACATCGTACATACATACACATTGTACATACATTATATACATACACATACATCATACATATACACATCCTACACACACACCATATATACACACATCCATACACACATCATACATGCACACACATATCATACACATCATACATACAAACACATTATACATACACACACACCATACACACACATAAGTGAAGCAGATGTGAGGCAATGAAGACAACAGAGCAGAAAGTTTGCTGTCCAAAGCATTAGGAAATTCCCATAGTAAACCTCTTCTTCTCTGGACAGTTCCTAACACGGACAGAGGTGTCAGCAGAGAGCACTGTGGTCAGATTAGAAAGAACTACACAACTTTTTGTGGAGCATACAGCAGCTAAATACTGAAAGGATTAAAATTATTAAATAGAAGTAATTTGCACATCTGTTTAACTTTATGGCACCAGTTGATTTAAAAATACTTTATTCTCCAGCGTAAGTGTAAAAACTAACATTGTCCTGATGGGGAGGGGAAGCCACAGTGGCAGCTCTTTTAGAACTATTGGGGGGAATTTATCAATTTTGCCTGTACAAAGTTTCTTTTTACCCTTTTTTTTTACTTTGGTTTTCGTGGACATGCACCAAATGTATCATTTGGTGCATGTTGTTTGTAATTTTGGCTCAAATGTTGAAATCAGCTGTTCACAGCGTCTTTTACACAGAACTTACCCCCACAGAGGACGGCGTATTTTACCCTGTAGAGCAGCCATTTTGGAGTCCCTCCTGCAGGATATCAGCAAGCGACATGAGTAATTTTCTTTTGTGGGGTTTATAGCCACCATGTGAAATGGATTTTATTTTTAACTTGAGTAGTTTTTTTTTTTTTTTTTTTTGTTACTTTAGTGCTTAACTTTCCTGAACCTGTGTGGCCATGTCCAATGCTGTCTCAATGGAGGGTGAAGGTCCCTCAGAGACAACTATGTCACAGGATAGTATTGCGCAGCCCCGGAGGCGTCGCTGCTTTCACCAAAAATGTTATAATGTATTTTGACGCCTTTAGATTTTCTGACATTGCTATGTGTGTTTTCCATGTGCAAAATTTCTTGGCGGTGACTTGCGCCCAAAAAAACCTAAAGGCGCAAAATTGCGCCAATTACTGACTAAAGTTAAAATCACACACAGGACCGTGTGATTTTGAGAAAGTTGTAAAAATGACAGTGGAGAAAATGTGCCAAACTTTGGCACAAAAAGACACTGCGGCAAAGTATTGCGCCAAAGTTACGGAAAAAAAACACATAAATCCTTTGATAAATACCCCCCACTGTTTTTAACAGCCTGCTGCATACAGGGCTGGTGCAAGGATTTTTGCCCCCCTAGGCGAAAGCTATATTTGCTGCCCCTTCACCCTACCATTGGCTCCACCCTTTGACAAGCCCCACCTTACTTTTCAGGTGACACACTGTAACAAACCTCCTTCTCATGTAATTACCTTACTACTGGGGTGACACAGTGGTGCTGGCTGGGCAGCAGCCCCATGTTGCAGCATGCAGAGTGGGGCCCCCATCCAGAAGGCGCTCTAGGCGGCTGCCTTTTTTGTCTGTAGGCAGAACCAGCCCTGGTTGTATAAGGACCTACTGTACAGTAGAGCCAATAGTTAATATTGCATGTTAGGGTGTAAATTTACAATATAGGACTACTACTCCCAGTGTGCTCTTTCTGTGTGGCTTGTGTAATCCCTTTCTACATCCCATTAAGGTTGGGGAGGGGGGCACAGGCAGAGAGATCCCACTGGGAGTTGTAGTCCAGCATTGTATATTAACACTTTGGCTCTGCTGCACTTTAACTCCTGTGGAACTTAAATACTCAGCATTGCCCACTTGGCTGCTTTGAGAAGTAAATGCACTGCCATGGAAGTGCCACCCTTTTGTGATATGGAGCGCAGGCTGATTGTAGTTATTTTATTTTTTTTGCTATGTTTTTTTTTATTTTTTGGTTTTGTAATCATCATGGAAGTCTGGGGTAGGGGGGAATAGATGGGGAAAGATAATGACTTGTGTGGAGGTTATCTTGCAGAATATTACAGATGGCATCAGTGGCAGTGCACTGACGGAACCTGTGCCAGTGTCATGGTTTGCTATATGTGATGTGATGCAGTATGGCTTCCACACAAGACTGATGTGTCTTAACCTCCCTTGCGTCCTACCCCTCTATTGTACAGTGGGGCAAAAAAGTATTTAGTAAGCCACCAATTGTGCAAGTTCTCCCACTTTAAAAAGATGAGAGAGGCCTGTAATTTTCATCATAGGTATACCTCATGAGATAATAATGAGAAAAAAAATCCATAAAATCATATTGTCTGATTTTTTAAGAATGTATTTGCAAATTATGGTGGAAAATAAGTATTTGGTCACCTACAAACAAGCAAGATTTCTGGCTCTCACAGACTTGTAACTTCTTCTTTAAGAGTCTCCTCTGTCCCCCCCCCTCGTTACCTGTATTAATGGCACCTGTTTGAACCTGTTATCAGTATAAAAGACACCTCTCCGCAACCTTAAACAGTCACACTCCAAACTCCACTATGGCCAAGTCCAAAGAGCTGTCGAAGGACACCAGAAACAAAATTGTAAACCTGAATCTGCAATAGGCAAGCAGCTTGATGTGAAGAAATCAACTGTGGAAGACATACAAGACCACTGATAATCTCCCTCGAATGGGGGCTCCACACAAGATCTCACAACGATCACAAGAACCGTGAGCAAAAGTCCCAGAACCACACTGGGGTGACCTAGTGAATGACCTGCAGAGAGCTAGGACCAAAGTAACAAAGGCTACCATCAGTAACACACTATGCTACCAGGGACTCAAATCATGCAGTGCCAGATGTGTCCCCTGCTTAAGCCAGTACATGTCCGGGCCCGTCTGAAGTGTGCTAGAGAGCATTTGGATGATCCAGAAGAGGATTGGGAGAATGTCATATGGTCAGTTGAAGTAGAACTTTTTGGCAAAAACTCAACTCATCATGTTTGGAGGAGAAAGAATGCTGAGTTGCATCCAAGAAACATCATACCTACTGTGAAGCATGGGGGTGGAAACATCATGCTTTGGGCTGTTTTTCTGCAAACAGACCAGGACGACTGATCCATGTAAAGGAAAGAATGAATGGGGCCATGTATCGTGAGATTTTGAGTGAAAACCTCCTTCCATCAGCAAGGGCATTGAAGATCAAACATGGCTGGGTCTTTCAGCATGACAATGATCCCAAACACACTGCCCGAGCAACGAAGGAGTGGCTTTATAAGAAGAATTTTAAGGTCCTGGAGTAGCCTAGCCAGTCTTCATATCTCAACCTCATGGAAAACCTTTGGAGAGAGTTGAAAGTCTGTGTTGCCCAGCGACAGCCCCAAAACATAGATCTAGAGGAGATCTGCATGGAGGAATGGGCCAAAATACCAGCAACAGTGTGTGAAAACCTTGTGAAGACTTACAGAAAACATTTGACCTCTGTCATTGCCAACAAATGGTATATAACAAAGTATTGAGATTAACTTTTGTTATTGACCAAATACTTTTTTTCCACCATAATTTGCAAATAAATTCTTTAAAAATCAGACATGTGATTTTATGGATTTTATTTTCTCATTCTGTCTCTCATAGTTGAGGTATACCTATGATGAAATTACAGGCCTCTCTCATCTTTTTAAGTGGGTGGCTTACTAAATACTTTTTTGCTCCACTGTATTTGGTGATGACCCCTCCCACTGACACAATGTACATTTAGTTAAGGGTGAAGCGCACATGACATCAGTTCTTGGTCCTGGCAGCCTGTAGCAGCTGCAACTTCACACACTAGGTCTGTATTTTTCAAGGGATCGGGTCTTGTTTTTTTTTTTTTTTTAGCTGGTCTGCTCTATATTTTTATGGGGTCTGGTCTTAGGTCTGTATTTTTAGGTGCTTTAGTCGGGGATCTGTTTTTAATTAAAGGCCTGGAATCTGAATTTATTTGTGTTGCTGTCCTCTTCCCATACTCCTTTCCCCTCTTTTTTACCCTCTTTTTTACTTTTATTTACCTAAGATGTGCCTGTTCTTTATTTTTATTTATTTACTTATTTTATTTTTATTTTCTTTATATGTATTTGTTCTTTTTAGTTTTGGAATTTTTTGAAAAATAAAGTTATTTAAAAAAAAAATAAAAAAAAGAATCTGGGAATATCTGGGGAAGAAAGGGGCAAAAGATGCCTTGGATGAAAGCTCTTCAGTCATCAGAAGTCTTCATGGCGGTCTGGGTTATATGGAGAAGAAATAAATTAGAGTAGACGTCACCTGTAAGTCACTGGATAATAGAGAAGCCATGTGTTATATTTTACTCAAAGCTCTGTATTGTGATGCTTCTCTTTTAGTCCTCCTGGAAATGTATTTATAAGCCCTGGCCTAAAGTTTTTTTTGTGATGCATGTAAATAATATTAAAGCAAAATGTCTTGGGCCGGCCCTGGCTGATAGGGGAATTTGTACATATTTTGTATATGTGATAGGGGTTAATGAGTAGATGTTTTCTCCAATTGTATGTGCTTAAAATACTGAATGCTGTAATGTGAAGCAATATGGGAAAATAAAGACTGCTATAAAGGGTGGGAATGGGATAAGAAGGTGGTGATAATGTGTCTTTAGCAGTCAATGCACCTTCAGTAGTGTGTGAACTGTAGCAAAAAATACGTCAGCTGAGAGCAACCATGCATAATATATATATATATATATATATATATATATATATATATATATATATATACATACAAACAACAAAAAACGTGGTCTCAAATGGCTGGAGGTGCTCAACCCCAAATGCGGTTGTGCATTTATACTGGGGGAGCAGATCCTACCCTTGTAGTCCATTGCTAGGGGCGATCCCCAGCATAAAATGCATACAATGGAGGATGCCTGCAGCAGACTACAAGTGCCACAATAGAATCCTACACCAGATAGACGGTGTGGATGTGTAACAATTATAATTATACAATACAGGAATATGGGTGCCACGTAGGGGTTGGGTCACTATGCTGAGCTAAAGGAAAACAAGATGTTTTCTGTGTCCACCACTGCTTGAATATGTAATATAGCCTTGCACATGATACTTCGAATATTTCTTCTAAATATATATATATATATATATATATATATATATATATATATATAAATAATACAGGAATATGGGTGCACTACTGTGGTTGATGTATACAATGACATTGGCTATCCCTCAACACTGACATTAAAATTGAGACATTCGCCAGTATATCCTTATATGAAGGACATACCAGAGCCCGCACACCAACGCCAAGGTTTCTCAAAATGACTAGGGACCTAAAGCTAATCCTACCTGTGCGTGATAAGCAAAACAGGGGCCAGTGGGCAATTATGGCAGCATTCTGTCGACTCACAGCCTCCTCCCAGGTACCCTCCAGCATGACTGAGCACACACACAATGGGAGGAGGGAGGCAAGCTGCAAGCCCCACCTGAGTTGGCTAATATAGGTGCATGGCCTCACAGGTGCTACCCTAATGCTGCCTGGAAGATATTCAAGGCGCATTAACTATGGAGTTTACACACCTCCAAGTATAAAATTTAACAAAAAACGTGGTCTCAAATGGCTGGAGGTGCTCAACCCCAAATGCGGTTGTGCATTTATACTGGGGGAGCAGATCCTGCCCTTGTAGTCCGTTGCTGTTTTGCTTATCATGCACAGGTAGGATTAGCGTTAGGTACCGCGCCATTTTGAGAAACCTTGGCGTTGGTGTGCGGGCTCTGGTATGTCCTTCATATAAGGATATACTGGCGAATGTCTCAATTTTAACGTCAGTGTTGAGGGATAGCCAATGTCATTGTATACATCAACCACAGTAGTGCACCCATATTCCTGTAATATATATATATATATATATATATATATATATATATACACATATATATATATATATATATATATATATATATATATATATATATTTAGAAGAAATATGCACAGTATCATGTGCAAGGCTATATTACATATTCAAGCAGGGGACGGACACAGAAATCATCTTGTTTTCCTTTAGCTCAGCATAGTGACCCAACCCCTACGTGGCTCTAAGGCCATTTTCAGATGGCAGAGTTTCCGCAATTCCGCACGTTTTCTGTTCAGCAAAGCTTGCTGAACGGAATTGCAGAATTCTGCCAGAATTCCTGTGAACTACAGAATTACATATCTTTCGCAATAATGAAGAAGTTGCAGTGAAACATGCTCCAAAGAGGGGAGCTGATTGTGAGTCTTTCATTGTTATCATGGGGAAAAAAAGTCACAAACTGGGTGAAAAAAAATCCTCTACACCTAAAGCATGCTGTGATTGTGAAAAACTGCCACTAACTCCAAAAATAAAATTATGATAAAATAAATAAGTATTGCTTCAAAACAGATAAAAATTGCAAGCATTCTTTCTTTAAACTGAGGGTCTAAAAGTATTGCTATCTAGTACTCATCTATTTCCTTCATGCAGGCAATGTGCCTGTCACTGCGCAAGCAAGAAAGCATGCAGCTTGTCATTCTTGACAGCTTTTCCCCATCTTGTTCTGCCTTTGTCCCATACTGCCAAGGTTGGTCATGGTCATCGTCTTCATTATCATCATCGTCACTGTCACCTTATGTAGGTTCCTTGTCTCCTATCCCTTCAACAGATTCATTTCATCTCTCTCATCCTCCTGGTCTAACTCCTCCTCAAGAGGAACATTTATACTGCTGCCATCTAAATGGAAAGCTTCCTTCATTCCTCCGTTCCTAATCATCAAGTGAGAGTTTGGTCTCCAAGGAATGTCAGCGGCATAACATCACCAATTCCACTGTTGTCCTTGTTGACAAATTTGTTGGCTCTTCGAAAGGCCTGAGCATGTGATAGTTGTTTCTGATGAGCAACCAATGCCTCAGCTGAAAGTCACACTGACTCCCAAAATTGTCTTCTGCTGCATAAGGAAGTCTATCACAGCTTTGTGCTGCTGGTACAGGTAGACTACATATGTAATCTTGATTTCCACCGTGTTGGAACATCGCAAATAAGGCAGTGTTTAGGAAGAAAAATTTGGTGCTGTAGGTGGCTGTTACTACATACAGGGGGATACTATCTATAATTTCTAGGGGGCTGCTACTGTATACAAGGGGCTACTATCTAATACTTATAGAGGGCTACTGCTGCCTACAGAGAGCTACCATCTACAGGGGAGCCTACCTCCAGGAGGCAACTATTTACTACCTTTTCTACTTATAGGGGTCAAATATTTACATGGGGACCTACCTACAGATGGCACATACCTATTCAGGGCACACCTGCATAATGGAAGAAACTACACTAAAGGATATGTCTACCTACAGGAGTGGCCGAACTATCTCACAGCGGGATCCACCTATCCTTCCCCCAACCCACTTATCTACCCACTCTATTGTGTAGGACACCAAGGGTGAACATAATTACTGTTTGAGATGTCATCCCTGAGTCTCCACATGTAACTGTATGTGCTTACTGCAGAGCCATTGTAGAGCTGATATCCAACATATAATCGGGGGGGGGGGGGGGGATTATACACTGGTATTTATTGTTAATATGTCAGTAACAGTATGATGGTAATATGTATGGTGATAATATTTCCTCCTTGTATACGGGTATTATTGGTAATATTGGTCCCAATACAAGATTTGGTCAGTAACAGTATACAGCAATAGAAATATGTATGATGATAATATTTCCTTCTTATATACTAGTGTTATTTGGTAACTATTAGATTTATTAAGAAGTAGACATATGTACCGTATATTTATATAGATAGATAGATATGTAGCCAATATATATATATATATATATATATATATATATATATATATATATATATATCTTGAGGCCGGAAGAAGAGCATACCTAAGCGTGAAACCGCCGGCATTCGCCTCTGGGAGCCGATTGACCAGAGCTAACGCAGCGAGTGCAGGACACCTGTTTTTCCTTTTTAAATTACTATGTAGATTAAAAAGAATGTCGACAAACACTGGCACCTATTACAGTTAGACAAAACCATTGGCCAATCACTACCGTCAAAAGCTCCAGTCATATTTAACAAAAGCACCAAATTTAGGATTAAAAATTGCACCCACCCCTAAACAGACCAGACCATTATCACATAAAACAATACAACCGACCCTTTCTGGACTAACAGGATTTTACAGATGCAATTGGTGCAACAAATGCAAAGTTAGAGTTCCCCAAAAAAACTGACATAACATCTACCACGAACCATAAAACACATCGAATAAAAGAACTTCTAACCTGCAACACTAAAAACATCATTTATATTATCAAATGCCCCTGCAATAAACAATATATAGGTCGCACATCACGTACACTTAAAAAGAGGATAGCTGAACATTTTTATAATATAAAACATACACTCTCTGCCCACTACAAGGAAACATACAACTGTCACATTAGAGGCACACTGTTCGCATCCCTACAGTCGGTTCAACCCGACTGGAGAGGCGGCAATTTTATTTCAAAGATGTCAAGGATAGAGTCCAGATATATAGATACAAGATGGAAACTTTGGCCCCTAAAGGCTTAAATGCCGAACTGGAAATTTTTGGATTCATCTAGATAGAGACCACACTAGGATGACATGAGGAATCTAGTTTCCTGACTTCTCCAATTCTACAACCCATCATCCTTTCACTTCTTTCTACATCATTAGTGTTGCTCACGAATATTCGCAATTCGAATATTATTCGCGAATATCGCATATTCGCGAATTCGCGAATTTCGCGAATATAGCGCTATATATTCGTAATTACGAATATTTTTTATTTTATTTTATTTTTTTCACAGTACACATCACAGTGATCACCCCTCTCTGCTTCCAGCTTGTGTGGTGTAAAGAAGGCTGTAATACTACTGTGTGAGACTGGCGTGCGAAAATTTGCATATGCTAATTTTCGCATATGTTAATTTTCGCATATGCGAATTTTGTATATGTTAATATTCACATATGTTAATTTTCGCATACGTGAATATTCGCATATGCGAAAATGAAAGGAGAGTATAACGAATATGCGAATATTCGCGAATATATGATGAATATTCGTCCATATATTCGCGAATATTCGCGAATTCGAATATGGCCTATGCCGCTCAACACTATACATCATCACTTTATATTATCATCTTTCCACCGTACAGATATAGTATCCCAATTTAGATCCATAAATATTCTTTCTGGACTGTATATTTATATCTGTGTCTATTGGCGTATACAATTTTTTACCCAAAAATATTTTCTATAATTCTTTCTATAATTGAAAAAAGTTTTTTGTACAATTTAAAAAAAACATTTTTTTAAGGAATTTTTTAAAAAGGGCGAGAAAGGGAAAAGGGAAGGATATATACCCTTTATATTTTTATACATTATCTTCTATATAGATTTTTCTACTCATAAATGCATTGTGATATCCGGATTACTCCCATTATCAGTAGGACATAGCTCAAACATCACACTTCTGCAATACGTGTCTGCAGTTTATAGTCTCAATACAACGTAACACCAACTCCGTATAATAAATCACCATTCCAATTATGAATCAATATATATGAGATCAACCTATTATCTTATTTTCACAAACATTTCTACATACACATGATTATAATATATATTTATCATTTTTTTGCCATCCTTACATCATTTTATCTTGATCACCATGTTTATATACAAATAATGTTTTAACATATTTCCACATAATAAACATTCATGAACATATCCACGATATGCCATCTCTCTATACCATATTTTTATTTTTTATTTTTTTTTGCAGTCAAATCTTTACACTCAAGAAGAAGTTGACAACGAATTTTCCACATCCAGGTTTTGCATCACAACACCAGACAATCAGTATCACCTGTACAACGATCCAGTACACAATTTGTAGATAACGATGAGAACTATCCAATTACAGGGTGCTGCAGGTATAAATAGTACCTCTCCACAACCAGTCAGCCATTGCTATTGAAAAAGAGGTAGATGAGTACCTTGAAACGTGTCTAGCCTCTATCACCTGTAACCCAGTATTGGCAAACCCCACGATCTTTCCCATCATTCACCAGATCGCAAGAAATTTACCGGAGCACGCTTTCGGGGTTGTACTCATCCCACCGGCCAGCGGACGCGTGCGTAAATGTCCGTACTATCAAAATATAATGTTAAATATCCCGTACGGTGAATGGCGTAAACGTAAAAAATAAAAAATAAAGTCCCAAAATGCTGCTTTTTTGTCACATTTTATAAAACAAAAATTAATAAAAATTGATCTAAAAGTTTTATATATGCAAATGTAGAATCTAACGAGAGTACAGATGACGGCGCAAAAAAAGAGCCCTCATACCGCCCTATAAAAATTTATAGCTGGTCAAAATAGGGCGATTTTAGATTACTAATTTTGAACAAAAAGTTTTAGATTTTTTTTAAGTGGTACAATAATATAAAAGTATCTAGCCATGGGTATCATTTTAATCGTATTGACGCACAGAATAAAGAACACATCATTTTTACCGTAAATTGTACAGTGTGAAAACGAAACCCTCCAAAATGAGCAAAATTTTGGTTTTCATTTAAATTTCCTCCCTAAAAAAATTTTTTTTTGGGTTCGCCGTACATTTTATGGTAAAATCAGAAAATGTTAAAGTACAATTGGTCACGCAAGAAACAAGCCCTCATATGGGTCTGTAGATGGAAATATAAAAGTTATAGATTTTAGAAGGCGAGGACGAAAAAACGAAAACGCTAAAATAAAATTGGCCTGGTCCTTAAGGTGAAAATGGGCTTGGTCATTAAGGGGTTAAAGTACAGTTTTACTTTAAGAAAGTTTTGTCTCCCCCGCTGTGTGAACATAGCCTACATTAAACAAGTACTCCGGTGGAAAACATTTTTTAAAATCAACTGGTGCAAGAAAGTTAAACAGATTTGTAAATTACTTCTATTAAAAAATCTTAAAGGGATAGTCCGCTGCTCAGCGTTTGGAACAAACAGTTTCGAACGGTGGAGCTGGCGCTGGGAGCTCATGACGTCATAGCCCCCCCCCCCATGATGTCACACCCCGCCCCATTTAGTTTCAAACAATGAGCAGCGGAGTACCCCTTTAATCCTTCCAGTACTTATCTGCTGTGTGTTCCACAGAAAGTTATTTTCTTTTTGAATTTCCTTTCTGTCTGTCCACAGTGTTCTCTGCTGACACCTCTGTCCATGTCAGGAACTGTGCAGAGCAGGAGAGGTTTGCTATGGGGATTTGCTTCTGCTCTGGACAGTTCCTGACATGGACAGAGGTGTCAGCAGAGAGCACTGTGGTCACACAGAAAGGAATTTAAAAAAAGAAAAGAACTTCCTATGGAGCATACAGCAGCTAAGTACTGGAAGGATTAAGATTTTTAAATTGATGACATTTACAAATCTGTTTAACATTCTGGCACCAGTTGATAAAAAAAAAAAAAAAATTCCACAGGAGTACCCCTATATCCTAGCACTGTGTTTCTGGATAGAGATGAGCAAACTTACAGTAAATTCAATTCGTCACGAACTTCTCGGCTCGGCAGTTGATAACTTAGTTCAGCTTTCTGGTGCTATGGTGGGCTGGAAAAGGTGGATACAGTCCTAGGAAAGAGTCTCCTAGGACTGTATCCACCTTTTCCAGCCCTGCTGAACTAATTTATGCAGGAAAAGTCATCAACTGCCGAGCCGAGAAGTTCGTGACGAATCAAATTTACTGTAAGTTCGCTCATCTCTAATCACGAACTTCTCGACTCGGCAATTGCTGACTTTTCCTGCATAAATTAGTTCAGCCTTCAAGTGCTCCGATGGGCTGGAAAAGGTGGATATAGTCCTAGGAAAGAGTCTCCTAGGACTGTATCCACCTTTTACAGCCCACAGGAACACCTGAAAGCTGAACTCATTTATGCAGACTAAAAGCATCAACTGCCGAGCCGAGAAGTTCGTGACGAATCGAATTTACTGTAAGTTCGCTCATCTCTATTTCTGGACTATGGGAGGATACTGTACTTGACTGTATATTCTATATATATCATTGGTCTCAAATAGAGATGAGCGAACTTACAGTAAATTCGATTCGTCACAAACTTCTCGGCTCGGCAGTTGATGACTTTTCCTGCATAAATTAGTTCAGCAGGGCTGGAAAAGGTGGATACAGTCCTAGGAGACTCTTTCCTAGGACTGTATCCACCTTTTCCAGCCCACCATAGCACCAGAAAGCTGAACTAAGTCATCAACTGCCGAGCCGAGAAGTTTGTGACGAATTGAATTTACTGTAAGTTCGCTCATCTCTATTTCTGGACTATGGGAGGATACTGTACTTGACTGTATATTCTATATATATCATTGGTCTCAAATGGAGATGAGCGAACTTACAGTAAATTTGATTCGTCACAAACTTCTCGGCTCGGCAGTTGATGACTTTTCCTGCATAAATTAGTTCAGCTTTCCGGTGCTCCGATGGGCTGGAAAAGGTGGATACAGTCCTAGGAGACTCATTCCTAGGAATGTATCCACCTTTTCCAGCCCACCGGAGCACCTGAAGGCTGAACTAATTTATGCAGGAAAAGTCATCAACTGCCGAGCCGAGAAGTTCGTGACGAATCGAATTTACTGTAAGTTCGCTCATCTCTAGTCTCAAACTGTGGCCCTTCAGATGTTGCAAAACTTCAACTCCCAGCATGCCCGGACAGCCAACAGCTGTCCGGGCATGCTGGGAGTTGAAGTTTTGCAACATCTGGAGGGCTACAGTTTGAGACCACTGATGTATATCATTCCCTATTCAGTATTATTTCCTATTCAGGATGAAACATGGGTCATCATCACTGCATGGCACCAGTGCCAACCACTGTGCTCCAGTGGCGCTGCTTGCGACTGCCCTTCAGCATGAATACTAATTGTATTTATTACGTCTCACTGTTATGTCATTTAGATGTCTACAATACATACATAAATAAATGAATAACCCTTCATACCTGGGAAACCGCAATCTCTGGATATGTTTGTACACAATTCTGAAACAACAGATTTCATTAAACTGTAGAAACAAAAAAACAAAAACCAAAAAACCCAACACCTCCCGGTTCCACCATTAGCTCTTTTTCTCATGTTGTCACTGTAGAGCCTGACCCGGTCTGCGGAGCTACGAGTCAGCAGCTGTGATTGCAGTACAGATTTCACAGAGTGTAATTATTGCAGTGACACCAGGACTGAGAGGTACAAAGGAAAAAAAAAAAGGAAAAAAATAAAATAAAAAAAAGAGGCCCTACAGGTTATTAGCGCTAAACACTGGGCGAAATGAAACAGAGAGTCAATGCGTAATTTCGAGGCCTATCAAGCCTCATCAGAAACAGCAGGGAAGAAAGCGCTGCACTTCATCATCTCACTCTCTGACTCTCGTTGAAAATTACAGTAATTAAAAGGGAGCTAAGTACTTCTCAGGCAAGGGGTCCTTTCTTTACCCACCACCTTTTAGTTGACTGCTGATTTTGTGTGACCTCTTCTTCTGCTCTTTCTGTTGCAGTCAACACAGATCTCTCCTGAATGGCTCTCTCCAACCTAATTACTGTCTGCTGGGTGATGTAGTATTGATCACAAAGGTGGCATAGCAAAACAAGAGGACCGACACTGTGGCCCCCGGCAATCGAAAACTAATTCCAGGCCCATACAAACATCTCTCCCATCCCACTTATTAGAAACAGCTGTGAAGTTGCCAAATCGATACACGCTACTGAATTGCTTCTTTGACTAAAATGTTGTTTGTTTGGGTTTTGGTTTTTTTATTTATTTTTTTTATTTTTATCGTCTCATTCTTTTTCTCCAGGGTTTTTTTTTTTTTTTTTTATGCCCACAATCAGTGCCCTCTGACTTCTAAAGAGGGGGCGCTAATGATGTATTAAAGTAAGCTGTCGATGAGCGGCCAGGGAGACGGAGAAGATTCGGCCGCCTGTCTTTGTATCGGGACAAATCAATCATCATTTTGGATTGTAGAGGCGTTGAGGCAAGAGGGAAAGTTAGCAATGGGCGATTAGAAAGAATTTACCTATGAACTGAATTCTACAATGCTGAAGGAAAAAACTGTCGTGTGGAGCTGAAAGACTTTCCTGTCAGGCATTTTTTCACAACTCCTTCCATCTTTAGTAAGAGTGAAGGAGCTAGGACCGCAGAAACACCTAAATGGTGGTCACTTTTACCTCATGGATTTGAATAAGAAAATGTATTAAAGGGGTACTCCGCACCAAGACATCTTGTCCCCTATATCCCCCGCCACTGGGAACCCGATGATCTCTCCCGCAGCACTCCTGTCATCTGATGCACGGAGTGAGCTTCGCTCCATGCCTGATGACTGGTGATGCAGGGGCCGTAGGATTGTGATATCACAGCCCCGCCCCCATTGTGATTTCATGCCCCTCCCCCTCAATGCAAGTCTATGAGAGGGGGCGTAACATCTGCCACACGGGGCATGGCGTCACAAGGGGGCGGGGCCGTGATGTCACAATCCTCCAGCCCCTGCATCGCCAGTCATCAGACACGGAGAAAAGCTCGCTCCGTAAATCAGATGACAGGGGTGCTGCAGGAGAGATTGCGGGGGTTCCCTGTTGCGGGACCCCTGAAATCAGACATCTTTTCCCCTATCCTTTGGATAGGGGATGAGATGTCTAGGGACGGAGTACCCCTTTAAAGGAGATATGTCATACATAAAAACATATCCCCTATTTAAAGGATAAGTTTTAAATCACGTGGGCTCCGACTGCTGGGATCCCCTGCGATCTCCTGCACAGGCCCTCTGCCCGAAGCTGCGGCTGACACGCCCCCTCTGTATATCTTTATGGGAGAGCCGTCAGGCTATTTACGGCTCTCTGATAGAGATATATGGAGGGAACATGTCAGCTGCTGCTTTGAGCGATCCGTTCCCGGGGAGAGCAGAGGGCCCGTGCAGGAGATCCAAGGCGTCCCAGCGGTTGGATCCCTAGTGAACTAGAATAAGAAAATGCATCAAAACTGCACTTACAAGTCTTATGAGTTCACCTGAGTGAACTCCAGCACTAGCAGAATGATTGGAGGAACAGTTGCAATGATCAAACACCACACCCTCATCCAGAGGACTCATGGAAAATTCATGGGCTTAGGAACTCCTCTTTGACTCCTTGCACCAGAGAATAAAAGCATTTTTCCATGTTATGGAAGCACAGATGGTGACAGAAGTTTAAAGATGTATTGTAGCTTTTGACAGATTACCTTTAAAATTACACCAATTTGTATTCAGTAGCTATTTAGGCCCAGACTGCATAGTTTGGGTGTGACTTTGCATATATTTTCCCATCAAAACTAGTATTGTAGAATGTACAAAATATTATAAAGAGTGATAGTATTATACAAGGAAGTACTTTACTTCTATTGAATATATGATGCAAACTACGGCTACCGATCATTTTTCCCAATTATCGTGACTTGGACCATAATTCTGGCTCCTGTTGTCTTGTCGCGTATAATCAATTTTCTTGGATGGTTCCTGAGGACCCTTGGGGTTTCCTCTTTTTAATGGCTCAATAAAAGTTAAGTCTTAGTTTAACTTAGTTTAACTTATTTATTTTTTTTCATTTGCTTGCTAAGTATATTCCTGTACGGTTAATTTGTCATAATGACATATCATACATTTTGATAGGTGGGGGTCTGGGTGCTAAGACAGACCCCCACCGTTTATTAGATGACCGTGCATACTGTATTCCATGTAGATCAGTGGTCTCAAACTGTGGCCCTCTAGATGTTGTAAAACTTCAACTGCCAGCATGCCCAGACACCCATGGGTCATCATCGCTGCATCACAGCACTGTCAACCACTTTACTTCAGTGCCACTGCTTGTGACTTCACTTAAAGGGGTACTCCAGGGAAAAACAACTTTTTAAAATCAACTGGGGCCAGAAAGTTAAACAGATTTGTAAATTACTTCTATTTAAAAATGTTAATCCTTCCAGTACTTATCAGCTGCTGAAGTTGAGTTGTTCTTTTCTGCCTGACAACAGTGCTCTCTGCTGACACCTCTGTCTGTCTCAGGAACTGTCAAAAGCAGGAGCAAGTGTTTAGGAACTACAGCAACTCAGCCACAATATGGAGACCACCTAAAGTTAAAGGTGTACTCCAGTGATAATTTTTTTTTTTCTAAATCAACTGGTGCCAGAACGTTAAACAGATTTGTATATTACTTCTATTTATAAATCTTAATCCTTCCAGTACTTATCAGCTGCTGTATCCTACAGAGGAAGTTCTTTTCTTTTTAAATTTATTTTGTCTGACCACAGTGCACCCTGCTGACACCTCTCTGTCCCAGGAACTGTCAAGACCAGGATAGGTTTTTCTATGGGGTTTTGCTCCTGCTCTGGAAAGTTCCTGAGACAGACAGAGGTGTCAGCAGAAAGCACTGTGGTCAGACAGAAAATACATTTAAAATGTAAAGAACTTCCTCTGTAGTATACAGCAGCTGATAAGTACTGGAAGGATTAAGATTTTTTAATAGAAGTAATTTACAAATCTGTTTAACGTTCGGGCACCAGTTGATTTAAACAAAAAAAAAATCAACTGAGTACCCCTTTAAGGTTGCTACGTAATTTGTAGGTGTCCCAATCCTTTTGTCCATGTAGTACAGAGTATGTACCAGTCTACTGGGCAGATGATAGTGCTTGAGTACTGCACTATAACAAACAAAAAAAAGAGGCAAAACCTAATATTTCAACATGTTCTTTACTAGTTTATGTGAAAACCTCTATATGAGATGCAACATGGTTGTTTCATACTTGCAAATTATCACTCAGCAGTTGATAAATATTATTTTCAATTTTTCTAATATGTATGTAATGTAGGCTCATATTTTTTGTATGTTTTGTACATAGTGTGGCAACTGTGGAGTGAATGCCAAATTCTTGTCATTTTGCTGTCTAAACTTTCTTTCTGGGGGTTGGTCGTATTGGTTCCCAGGTTCACAGCTGCATTTTGTGACTGCCTGGAACCGTTGAGGGGCATCCTGTTCCTGGGAGAGTGCAATAGTTTTGCACCTTTTCCAGGAGGTGGCACCTGAGGTTATAAGACGTTAAAAATGGGAGAGAGTCTGTGACTGCTTTAAAAGGTGTGTGATAGACAGTGCTAAGGCTGGACACATAGGTCATGCTAAAGGCTGGTGAAGATTTGCTGAGGAAGAGACCGAGAAGTGTGAAAAAGCTTGAAGAAACTTAAAGGGCACATCAAGGAGAAAGCACTTGGTGATGCTCCTGTCTGAGGCTGTTATAGTTGAGTTACATTAACCAGCTCCCTGAAACCAGACCTACTGGGTCTGCCTTATCCCAACCCTGTGGGTCACCTCAGGGCTGTACTTATGTGATGACCTCGTATAGAACATACTTCTCTGCCTACCGTGTCAGGTAAATGTTGCCTCAGGTGTCTGTTTTGGTCCACAGCTCCAGGGAACTTGTTATTTAATTTTGTATTTATTGAACTATGTTTTTTGCATATGTATGCTGTTTATTCGGTATAAAGTGTACTGTACCTTTAAGGGAAAGGTTGTGGAGGTGTCATGTGATCACTGTGTCCAATTAGAGCCCTAGGCCCTATGCCCCCTGGTCTTTCTAGACCGGGAGGAGTCAGTTAGTGTGATTCCAGTCAGAACAATGTGAGCATCTCTGCAGCATACCTGCCCCATACCTCTCATGGGGAAAGGTTTAAAGTAGAGTGTGTGAGGAGGAGAGGAAGTCCGGTCCTGGGCAAGGAGGAGAGTCTGTGTAGTGTGGAGGGGAGAAGTCAGTGCAGCGTCCAAGGCACAGAAGTCAGTGGAGTCTGAGGAGAAGTCGAGTGCTGGGCAACTACACTCAACCACTAGTATCCCGCCATCCAGGTCAAGTTAGTCAAAGTCCAAGTTGTGGGGAGAAGTGCCTGCAAGTTCAAAAGGCCCCATAACGCAAGTCAAGGTTAATGAGAGCAAAAGGCAACAACAGCAACAGCGATCGGTACTACCCCTTAAGGCTAGCAATGAGGTATGTGGAACCTACCAATGCGAATAGGAGAGAATGTCCCAGTCCGTGCGGTGCACCGTCCACCTTTTATTGGTGCTAACAACCCTTATACGAATGTGAGCAAATTCGAACAAAGCTAATAAGATAGAACTGAGCGGGGGAGCACTCACGAAGTCCACTCATGGTTACGGTGCCAAGGATATCTTTATTCCGGTGCAAGTTACAACATCAGCCGGACGCCAGGTTCCCGTGACAGGGGTAAGCAGCTTTCACGTCCGCTCAAAGGGCGCTTCTTCAGACCACTGTTGAGTGATTTTGTTGAGTGACAGCCGCTGTGATCTGTCCTTAACTGCGGGTACTACTGCTCCCAACATGGAGCACACTCAGCTCCATGCTGGGAGCTGTAGTAGCTGCATTAATAAACAGATTGCAGCAAGTGTCACTTCTGACACCTGTTGCGATCTGTCTATAAATGCAGGTACTACAGCTCCCAGCATGGAGCAGAGTGTGCTCCATGTTGGGAGCAGTGGTACCTGCAGTTAAGGAAAGATCACAGCGGGTGTCACTTCTGACACCCGCTGCGATCCTCCTGTATAATGTATAGATATATATACCTATTCATATTCCCCACACAGAGTTGTGATTGACTGGAACCATCTGGCCAATCACAGCTCTCTGCGGGAAATATGAACAAGTGTATATATACAGCAGTGCAGGGGGCCAGAGAAGAGTGGCCGCCCGCATCTATACATTATACAGGAGGATCGCAACGGGTGTCAAAAGGGTGACACCCGGGGTGATCTGTCAATTAGTACATGTACTACTACTCCCATCATGGAACAGTGTGTTCCATGCTGGGAGTAGTAGTACTACCTAAAAAATTTTAAAAAAATAAAGAAAAAAAGTGAAAAAAAAAGGTAAAAACACACACACACTTTATTCAACACTTTATTAAAATAACATTATTAATAAAAAGTTTAACAAAATTAATTATATAAAATATACAATTTTTACATTTAAATGGCCCCTTTCTAAATTTTTATTATTGTCGGCTACATTTTTAGTTCCCTGCCCGCCCACAAAAATTGATCCCTGTTTAAAAATGTATAAACATTTTGTTATAAAAATGATACATTTTGTTAACTACAATTTTTGTCATCACTACTGTATCTTTTTTATTAGTTTTTTTTTAATGGTACCCTACAACATTTTATTAAAAAAAGGTATCTCCATCACTTTTTCGGATTGCTAAAGTCCAAAAGAGAATAAAAACTGCCGAAAAAAACGCCAAAGTTAAAACCCACATATGGGAGGAAAACGTCAAGATTTTCCCTAAAAAAAAATGCTAAAGTCTCAACAAGAGGTCGTTTTTGAAAAACTGCCAAGGAGCCAAAAATAGCTGAAAAATGCCAAAAGGATAAAAAAAAAAACGCCAAACTGAAAAACGCCAAATGGATATGGTATTTTGCAGTTCCCTATTGACTTGCAGCCAACATCTGGCCGCAGCGTTTTTTCACCAAAAAATGCCCAGCATAGGCATTTTTATTGGCGTTTTTGCAACAAACAAAAAAACTAGTGGAAACCTAGCCTAATACCAGTTCTACACATTTTGACACTGCAATAGTGAATGGGACTTGTGGTTGGCAGAAAAAGGTTACTACTGAAATAAAGATTTTACAAATTGTGAATAAAATGAATGTCTTCTCACTTTCGTTTGACATACCCTTTTGATGTTTTCACCTGAACTCCTCATGTGATTTCCTTATTTGATCTGGTGTGTTACATTTGACAATCAGCTTCTTATAGACATGTGTTAATCTCACTTTTTATCCTAAAACAGATGTCAAAAAATTTATAGAAAATATGTCTTCTCTGCTTAATAAACTCTAGGACATGTGCTGGGAGTGTTAGTGAAATAGCTGTTAAAAAGTATTGGGTTTACATGGGTAAAATAGTTATCATAAAACTATACTTTAACCCATTAACGACATAGGACATAAATGTACGTCCTGATGCCCTGGTACTCAACACACCAGTACGTACATTTACATCCCATACATGACACAAGTACTTGAGCGGTGCTTGCATCATGCACGGCAGGTCCCGGCTGCTCTCAGCAGCCAGGGACCCGCCGTTAATGGCGGACATCAGCGATCGTGCTGATGTCTGCCATTAACCCCTCAGATGCGTGATCAATACAGAACATGGCATCTGTGGCAATGCAGCGTTCGAATGGATAATCGGATCGACCGCGGCACTGCTGCAGGGATCCGATCATCCAACATGGCGGCCAGAGGTCCCCTCACCTGCCTCTGCCATCGTCCCGGGGTCTTCTTCTCTGGTCTTAGTTCGAGAATATCGCCGATAATATTGCCTATGCACAGCACTGTTCAGTATATGCAATCTAATATATGCAAACATATATATGCAATCTCAGTATATGCAAACATATTTTAACTCCCTCATCTCCACTCTGTCCAACAACCCAAAAAGCCTTTTTGACACGTTCAACTCTCTCCTTCGGCCTAAAGTACAGACCCCAATCACTGATCTCTGTGCTGAAGACCTGGCCAAATACTTCAAAACTAAAATCGATGACATTCGTGATGAAATCCTCTCCCAGTCCCCTAAAAGTTCTGATCCAATTCCCAGCCACGTCTCCTCTTCATCACTCTCAGTTTTTGAGCCTGTAATGGAGGATGAGGTTTCCAGGCTCCTCTCCTCCGCCCGCCCCACTACCTGCTCTAGTGACCCCATGCCTTCACACCTCATCCAGTGTCTCTCTCCTGCTATCAGCTGTCACCTAACTAAAATCTTTGACCTCTCCCTCTCTTCTGGGGTCTTTCCCTCCTCCTTCAAACACTCTATCATAACCCCACTATTGAAAAAAACATCTCTGGACCCGTCCTGTGCAGCCAACTATCGACCCGTCTCAAATCTCCCCTTTATCTCCAAACTCCTGGAACGCTTGGTCTACTCCCGCCTTATCCACTATCTCTCCGAGAACTCTCTCCTTGACCCCTTACAGTCTGGTTTCCACTCCCTTCACTCCACAAAAACGGCCCTAACCAAAGTCACTAACGATCTTCTGACGGCCAAATCAAATGGAAATTTCTCTTTACTGATTCTCTTGGACCTGTCTGCGGCTTTTGACACTGTGGATCACCAACTCCTCCTCAGTAGTCTCCACTCCATTGGTCTCAAGGACTCTGCTCTCGCCTGGTTTTCCTCCTTTCTCTCTGGCCGCTCCTTTAGCGTCTCTACTCTTTTCACTCTACACATCCCCCATTGGAAAAACAATCCAGTAGATTTGGTTTCCAGTACCACCTCTATGCTGATGACACCCAACTCTATACCTCTTCTTCCAACATCACCCCTGCACTCCTACAGAATACCAGTGACTGTCTCTCTGCCGTCTGACATCATGTCCTCTTTATATCTGAAACTAAATCTTTCTAAAACAGAACTTCTTGTTTTTTCTCCATCAACTGATACTATACCTAACCCTGACATTTCCATCTCTGTATGTGGTACTACCATAACTCCAGGGGCAGCAGGCTCGCTGTCTTGGAGTTATACTTGACTCTGATCTGTCTTTCACTCCCCATATTCAGTCCCTTTCACGTTCTTGTCACCTGCATCTCAAAAACATTTCCAGAATCCGCCCGTTTCTCACTACTGAAACTGCTAAAACTCTCATTATTGCTTTGATTCACTCCCGCCTCGACTACTGTAACTCTTTACTAATAGGCATTCCTTTCTCCAAACTCTCTCCTCTCCAGTCCATCCTTAATGCCGCAGCCAGACTCATCTTCCTCTCCAGCCGCTACACCGACGCCTCCTCCCTGTGCCAGTCACTACACTGGTTACCAATTCAGTCCAGAATACAGTACAAAATCCTCAGACTAACACACAAACCTCTCCACATTGCTGCACCTCCCTACATCTCCTCTCTCATCTCTGTCTACCATCCTACACGTTCTCTACAATCTGCTAATGATCTCACACTAACATCTTCTATAATCCGAACTTCTCACTCCCGTCTCCAAGACTTCACTCGTGCTGCTCCGGTTCTCTGGAATGCTATCCCTCAATCCCTCAGACTCAACAACAACATCCATAGTTTCAAACGTGGCCTAAAAACACATCTCTTCAGACAGGCCTATAACATTCTCTAATTGGCCTCAACATATCCTCAACATATCCCCACACCTCTTGTTTGAATAGTTATTGGGTAATATTATGTCTGATACTTGTCTTTGTTTGTACCCCATAATTGTAAGCGCTGCAGAATCTGTAGGCGCTATATAAATAAATAAAAAATCTAATGATTGTTATAAATAGTTCCCTATGGGGACATAAAAAGTGTAACAAAAATGTAAAAAAAAGTTTAGAAAAAATTTGAAAAAGTCCCTCCCCCCAATAGAAATTTAAATGGCCCCTTTTTCCCCTTTTATCCCAAAAAGTGTAAAAAAATATATTTATTATTAATCAATAAACATCTGGTATTGCCAACTGTGTAAATGTCCAAACTATCAAAATATAATGTTAATGATCCCGTACGGTAAAAGGTGTAAACATAAAAGCCAAAATTGCTGAATTTTTGACATCACATTCCCAAAAAAATTACTTGAAAGTTACTTTTACACAAAAGTGTTACAGATAAAAAGTACAGATCATTCTTTTCTTGTGCTGACCCGGCTGCTTTCCATGGGGAGGACCTCCCATCGAAGCACCAAACCCTCAGCTATCCTCTGGCAAGCTTTTGTACCTCCAGGAGGGTTCTCCCGTTACCTCCAACCCCTTCAAGCTGCAGGCCCGAGTGCGCCGCCCGTCATTACGAGTCCGGCCCTCGGCCTCTGCTCCCGCTCTGCCGGACCTGCCTCTTTCCCAGGCGCCCGCTCCAAAGGGACCTCACAGCACTCGATCCTCTCTGTCGGTGCTGCCTGGCCAGGACCTGGATCGCGCGGCTATCATACTGCCCGCTGGGCCGATATCGCTCTGCTGTGTTCTGAGCCATACACATCACACTGCGATCTGCTTATCGATGGCTGCAGCGATATACTGTAATAGGCCCAGTGTTATCTATTAGGCCCAGTGTCATGGGAGAAGGTGAGGCTGGGGCTTGTTACATGACACTGCGTATCACTGACCAAGGCAGGACGCGTATTTTTTTAAAAGGAAATTCAGCGAAAAAATGAATAAGCCCTTATGACACTAACATATGGTCATTTTGAAGCGCTACTACATGTATAGTCTGTGGAACTATTATTTGGAGACTTTATTACAGTATTATATGAATATTTCCAGTACTAATATGAAGGCAACGTAAGGAAGTATTATGTCATTACTACTATAAGGCTATGTTCAAAATTTACAGCTGCATTGTCCATATTAAACCATGAAGATGTTCATTAAATATTTATTCTATTTAACATTCAAAATGATAAAGAAATTGTCTTTGATCTGTGACATTCAATTAAAAATAAAAACTATTGCGGTGGCCCAGTACGGGAGGTGTTACCCCGTACCCTTGCTGCCCTGTCCGGAAGCTTCCCTTCAGTGTCGCCTGGGCTCCCTAGTACTTGTTTCCCTTCTGTACATATGTTCTCCATTGTAAAGTATTATAAAATGTCTTGTTGCTTTAAGAGTTGTACCATGTGATATGTCATGTGATTGTTACCAAGTAGGCAGGGCCGGCTTTAGACAATGTGTGGCCCTGGGCAAAATTAAAAGTGGGGCCCCAAATGGTAATATATTGTACCATCAATGCTGTCACATTCAGCCAATATAGGAAGGGTGGCATGCCAGGAATGTTGCTAGTGTCATAAACAATCAGGGGCACAAACCAGTGACAGCTGTCAAACAGATTTACAGCGGCAGCTATCCCTGTGTGCCCCACCACAGAAGACAACTACTACCCCGGAGTGCAGGGAGTGATCAGTAGCAGGTGCAGGGTTAATTTGCTGAATGTTCCTTTAAGAAATGCAGGGGAACATGGCATGACATCATGTATGCCTATGGTCTGATCAGTCCTAGCATTCCTGATATCTAGTATTGCAGGGAGCAGGGGGAGGAGTGCTGAATATGGGCTAGGCTTGACCAGAGCCGCAAAAGCAGGGATGAGTCCCCTGTAGAGCTTCACATTGTGTTAAGTTGCAGGCAATGGGACTCTGCTGCAAGTGGAATTCCAGTTGGAAATTCCGTAGTGTGAACCTAGCCTTATTTTAACGGGCATTCTGTAAAAATAAGACATGTTCTATCTGTTATCACCCGTTATTTCATCCATTATAGTCTGTTATTTTATGTTCTTTATTTTATTTCCATGTTCTGAGCATGTGCAGTACAAATAACGGATCATAACGGATGTTAAAATAACGGGCACTAACGGATGTCAATTGTGAACATCTGTCCCCCATAGACTTCAACTTTTAAATTTTAACAGCTGTTATTCCACCGTTATTTTTGACAGGACAAAAATTAATGCATGCCCCGTCTTTTGTGCCGTCAAAAATAACAGCCGTTAGTCATAACAGGACATAACTGGTACTGCAGGATGGTCAAAAATCCCATCCCATCCCATTGACATGAATGGGATAATTTGACGGTCGTATTAGGGACTTTCAGACGAGAGTTCATGACGGAAGATTTTGTAGGGTGACAACAGTAGTATGAAAGGGGCTTAATACAAGTGATGTCCTGCTCAAAGGGGGTTGTGTAAATGGAAATGTCAACATGAACGGCATTTACATTTGCTGATAATTTTTAGGGCATACTCACGCAAGATTAGCCATAAATGGTAGTATGATTTATCGCTGATCCTTTTCTGAAATTTACATATACCAACAAATGTGTGCATCATAATGATAATGGGCCTTGAAGGAAAACAGACATCCTGTTTATCCACACTAAACCCAATACACTAGGTTATACTGTGGGTAAACAGGAGTCTGATGAGGGGTCACTGACTAAAATACGTACCTTAGGTACGGGATATGTCCCTCCGAATATCCTCTTCTATCTTCACTGAATTGTGTGCTTGAGGCGAGCCCTGACAGGTCAATTTGCATATTCATTGTCGCTGGTTACGTGAATGCACAGTTGAAACATACACTCACATGACCAGCATCTTGAGGTCACTAGGATGTAGAGTCACGATGAATATGCAAATTTAGCTGGCGGGTCTGCCTCCAGCGCGCAATTCAAAGAAGATAGAAGCGGATCTTTGGAGGGACATACCCTAGACCTTAGTCAGTGACCCCTCATCAGTCTCCTGTTCACCCACAGTATAACCCAGGATTACCGTTTTCCTTTAAAGGGTTGTGCAGTGCCGCTTTACTGGGTATTGAGCGGCACTGCTGCGTTCCAGGTGGCAGAGCTGTAGCAGCACCTGTTTAACACTGGAAAAGTACTGGTCATATGTCCTATTTTAATAGTGTGTGTGCACGATAACTGACTGCCATGCATCAGACGGTCACCTTGGCAGCCGTGGTGCCTGGCGCTCAGCAGTGTTTTTTTTTTTTAATGCAGAGGTAATACACCACCTCTTTAATACCTCAACATATTAAAATGATCCTTAATAAAAATACAATTTGAGAATACAACATAAACAATAAACATGCACATATAAATATTCACACATAATCACACTGTACATATTTATTAACAATACAGTATACAGGCCACTCATACACAATTTGCACATTGCATACATATACACAATACATGGCCACACTACATAGGAATACACTTACATTTTCTTTTAGAAAACGTGGGCTAGGGGGCTAGGAGGCCATATCATTTAGCAGCTGTGGAGGCAGGGCTGTGAGCTTCATGATGCTGTTTACTACCTCCCATCCTCTTTATCTCGACTGCTCAGCAGTATTACACCAGCAGAAGCAGGAAGACAGAAGACATCTTGGGGAAGAGAGATTTGGGGGAAGGGGAGTGGAGGTGGGGGGTTCTTAAAAGAGCAGAGGACCGACAGCACACACTGCCCGGTGGAGTGAGCCTCTGCTGTTAGCAGTAATTAACTACAGCGAGGTGCACTCCCAAATACGCACTTTCTGGACCTATGTGTATCAGGGAAGCTGCAGGGGGCCCTCTGGAGCATGGAGGCCCTGGCAATTGCCCTGTTTGCCCTGCCCTAACGCCGGCCCTGCCAGGAGGTATCAGTGACCAGGTGACCCCAAGGGGGACCTATGGGCTCCCTGCTAGTCTCCCCATATAAGCCCTGGGTGGAGCTAGCTCTCTCTTTCCTCTTTGGAGATAAGTCTTTACTAAGGTCAGTCATGCCTAGTGTGTGTGTCCAGAGTGCTGGAGACCTCAAAGTCAAGTCCTTCAGCCACCATCAAATGCAAGTAAGCTACAGTCATAGCTTTGTCAGTCTTCAGTCAAGTCAGTCCCTGTCATCTGTCATGTCAGCGTAGCCTGCATTACATTTTCCAGTCCTACTACAAGTCCCAGCAAGCCCTTAAGGTCCATGAGTCCCTGGTCACCTCCATGGGCCCTGGCTGAACTGTATAGACTTTATCATCTGTCTCCCCACAGTAAAGCTACTGTTATCCGTAACTTGGCGTCGGAGTCATTATTGCCCCTGTGCATAGCCCAGGATCTAGCGGTATATCTTCGGGTGGCATTGAGGATAAACCATGCCCTGGCGTAACGAATACAAGGGGTTAATGCCATCTGCCCCTAGGGTAAACACATCTGCCCTCATCACACCCCGTTACCACACTTTTGGTGTCCTATGAACAGAATAAGGATATGCACCTTATGCCACAAGTCCTCCCCCTTAGTCTGAACTCTGTCCAGTATTGTCTGCAAAAATCGCATGCCGATGCAAGTAAAGTGCCAAACACTTTCTGGTGCAAACTTCGTCAGATGAAAGTGTTTTACTAGTGGCGCTTGTGAAATAGAGAGGGAGGTGAAGACTGTTAGCTGCTACTGTGAACTGTACAGAGGAAGTATCTGAAAGGGTTGCCGCTCCGTCCTGTCAGTCCCCAGAGGTGACGCCTCTTCAATCCAGCGAGGAGGAACCAAAGAGCCTCATAATGCACAGGGGAAGGTTTTGTCGACCGGACCAAAACAGGAAGTTCACTGGGCGCAGCCATATTGGAGGTTCCGGCTGCTGCGTCCGGCTCTGCCGCTATCCGTCAAGCACCCACTGCAGCGCAGACTCTGCAAACACCAATAATTGTCAGTATTAAGTCTCCAGTGTCAGTACCTGCTAGCATTAACCCATTAGTACCTGCAAGTCTGGTCGCAAGACTATTTACCACAAAGTGCCTGCAGAATAGAGGGGGAACATCCATTACAGTATCCCATTAGCCAAGTCCAAGCTGCTGCAGCACTTTAGAAATTATCTTAAAGGGGAAAGCACCTTATTCTTCTTCAAGCAACAGCACACTCAAAACTCAACAAAATGTCAGACCCCAGCTCTCCACTGATCACCTCTGTGGGCCCTGGCTGAACTGTATAGACTTTACCATCTGTCTACCCTATAAAGCTTCCGTTATCCGTAACTTGGCGGAGTCATTATTGCCCCCCCTCCCCCCGTACCTAGCCCAGGATCTAGCTGTGTACCTTCGGGTGTATCGAGGATAAACCACACCCTGGCATCATGAATACAAGGGGTTAATGACATCTACCCCTAGGGTAACAACATTTGCCCTTATCACACCCCATTACCACATTACATCCAGCCAATACACTCAATGAGTATAGCATGGCATGTAATGGAAGACCTAAAATATAGGGCACTGTGTCGGGTGAGAGATTATAGAGGACGGCTTCCATTGACTGGCAATGGCGGATTTTACGCTGCCAATTTCAACTATTAATTTATATAGATTTAAACTGTGGCATCAGATCAAAAAAGCAATACATTAACAGAAGAGAATATGGCCAACATCTAGTAAGGCTGATGTGTCATACACCAGTCTTGGAAAGAGAAAAAGGTGAACTTCTCTTAAAAAAACTATTTTGGTATTTTGTACTTTGACAGGTAGAGAATCTAAGGCTAAGATTACACAGCTGTTGTGCTCCAACCTGGTCAGGGTCTATTCGGCTCTTTCGCTTTCTTGCTGAATGGACTATAAACTGGTCGGAGCACAATAGACACTGCTGAGTCCGGATGGATCCCATTGACTTGAACAGAGTCTGTCAGGTATTCGGTATTTTCAAAGGACTAAGCAACAGTGCTACCTACACTGGAGCACAGAGGCAGTGTGAACTTAGCCTTTTCTATGGCTGCTATTTGCAACTTTAAGGGTATGTTTACTGGGCATATATTTCATGTACATTCTGCATTGGTGTACACGTGTAATACATGCCATGCTTTTGAAATCCACAAGGCTAAGTGACATGTAACTTATTCTGTGCAGAAAACACACTGGGTAGCCAGGACACAGATTAGCCCCATTGAATGAGGTTAATCTGCACCTAAAACAGTGGCAAAACCTGCAACAACAAAGAATTCTACAACCAGCAGAAATCTGAGGATATGCCACAGATTTCTGCCTCAGATTTTGCAGTGAAAATTTCAGATGAAAAAATGCAGTATGCCACGTGAACACACCCTTAGGCTAAGTTTCCACTTGGTTTTTTTTCTGGCAGTTTTTGGAAAATTGCCACTGCATTTTTTGAGCCAAAGCCAGAATTGTATTCAAAAGGAATGGGAAATATAAAGGAAGGACTTCTACTTCTCCTCCCTTATGGATCCACTTCTGACTTTGGCTCAAAAACTGCAGTGGCAGATATCCAAAAACTGCCAGAAAAAAAAACAAGTGGAAACTTTTAGCCTTAGGGATTCAGCAATGAAAATGCTTAACAAATTAAAGTCAATACATGCAGATGGGGTGTAGAAAACAATACCCACATAAAGCAAATTTTTTTTTTTACATGCAAAAAAATTAGCATGCTACATATTGTAACTGTGGATTTCGGATCTTTAATATACTGCGGGTGAAATGAGTATTAAACACGTCTCCATTTTCTTCACTAAATGTATTTACAAAGGTGCTATTAACATGCAATTTTCACCAGATGTTGGTAACAACCCAAGTAATAATAAACAAATAAACTCAGAAATTAAGTTATGTGTAACAATGCAAAATGACACAGGGAAAAAGTA
Organism: Hyla sarda; assembly: GCF_029499605.1. Classification (NCBI taxonomy): domain Eukaryota; kingdom Metazoa; phylum Chordata; class Amphibia; order Anura; family Hylidae; genus Hyla; species Hyla sarda. The sequence continues at coordinate 227,199,643 of NC_079194.1, read as the reverse complement.
ATGAACAAATGAAGAAAGATAGATGCAAAAAGGCATGGAAAGCCAAGAAAACAACTGAAATTTATCAGTAACTCAACAGCAATCCAGCCTCTTGTCACTGCAAATTATTATCAGCTGGTTTAGTCCCAACTAATGGCCTACAAAAAGGTCTACATCTCATGATGGGTAAAAGCAAAGAGGTATCTCAAGACCTTCGTAACCCAATTGTTGCAAAACATAACAATGGCGTTGGTTAGAGGCGCATTTCTAAATGTTCCAGTGAGCACTGTTGGAGTCATAATATGGCGGAAGTGGAAACATATTCTTCTCACCATAAATTTGTCTCGACCAGGTGCTACTCGAAAGATCTCTGACAGAGGAGTGAAAAGAATAATCAGAACAGTTGTCCAAGAGCAGAGGGCACTTGTGGATAGCTTCAAAAAGTCCTGGAGTTAGCAGGTACTGTTGTCTCAAATAAACCGTATTTAGTGAGAAAAATGATGACATGTATGGCCGCTGATAGGACTGAAATGTGTTGGGTATCCAAATCAAAATCCACATGTAAAAGAAAATGCAGAATTGCCTAAAATTTGTCCTGGATTTGCTGTTAGATCCACAACGGAAATGTTCCATATGTCTAAAAATCATACGGCCTTGTTCATATTAAGAGTCCCATCAACACTATTTTTTTCCCCCAGCTAAATTACCGGATGTCACGATGCCGGCTGGCAGGAGGTGGATCCTCTGTGCCAGAGAGGGATTGGCGTGGACCGTGCTAGTGGACCGGTTCTAAGTCACTACTGGTTTTCACCAGAGCCCGCCGCAAAGAGGGATGGTCTTGCTGCGGCGGTAGTGACCAGGTCGTATCCACTAGCAACGGCTCAACCTCTCTGACTGCTGAAGATAGGCGCGGTACAAGGGAGTAGACAGAAGCAAGGTCGGACGTAGCAGAAGGTCGGGGCAGGCAGCAAGAATCGTAGTCAGGGGCAACGGCAGGAGGTCTGGAACACAGGCTAGGAACACACAGGGAAACGCTTTCACTGGCACAATGGCAACAAGATCCGGCGAGGGAGTGCAGGGAAAGTGAGGTATACATAGGGAGTGCACAGGTGAACACACTGATTAGAACCACTGCGCCAATCAGCGGCGCAGTGGCCTTTTAAATCGCAGAGACCCGGCGCGCGCGCGCCCTAGGGAGCGGGGCCGCGCGCGCCGGGACAGGACCGACGGAGAGCGAGTCAAGTACGGGAGCCGGGGTGCGCATCGCGAGCCGGCGCCACCCGCATCGCGAATCGCATCCCGGCTGGAGGCGGTATCGCAGCGCACCCGGTCAGTGGATCTGACCGGGGCGCTGCGGGAGCGAGAGTGTAGCGAGCGCTCCGGGGAGGAGCGGGAACCCGGAGCGCTCGGCGTAACACCGGATTTCCAATGACCCATTCAAGTGAATGGGGTCTGTCAGGATCTGTTAGTGTCCCTTGTGTTCTGACCCGTTTCAGGGTCCGGTCTGTTTAAGAAAAAAAAAAAAGAGCCAAATAGAAGACAACGTCAATGTAAACCCAGCCTGAGACTTCTCTACTTCCTCTAGGCTGCTGCATCAATATTTCTGGTCCCCCACAGGAACTGCCCGGCCTCAGCCAATCAGTTTCTGCAGCCTTGTCGAATATGTAGATTAATGGAGTTTTAGGGTCTATTCACATGGCAGAATTTCCGCTTGCGGAATTCCCCTCAAATTAAAGCCCATAGACTTCTATGGGTTCCGCACTCTCATTCACACTTCTGAATTTCCGCTTCCGCTTGCAAACAGAAATTCAAAAGTGTGAATATGAGTGCGGAATCTATTGGCTTTAATTTGAGGAGGAATTCTGCTTGAGCAGAAATTCTGTCGTGTGAATAGACCCTTTAGCTCAGTGGCAGTTTTTTAAACATTGCTGCATGCTTTGGGTGTGGCATTTTTTTTTTTCAGAAATTGGTGCCCCTAGACTTCTATAGGTAGAAAAAAAGTAGGTTGTGTATTTTTCCAGCGTTCTTCCTCCAATTCTTCAATAGAAATGCTTTAGTCACATGACTTGCAATGAGAAAAAAGGGGATAAAATGGCAACTAAAAAAATGCCTATACTAACTCTGGTTTTCCACTCACTGTATACAGGGCCGCCATCAGGGGGTACAACAGATACCCCTGTAAGGGGACCAGGCCCCGAGGGGGCCCGGCCGGTTCCGGCAATAAATGTTTTTTTCAATGCCAGTGAGTGATTGTCACTCACTGACTGCTGGGGCCGACATTGTACACTGACTGATTGACTGACTGTACTCTGTATAGTCAGTCAAATCAGTCACAGATCACACACAGCAGCGGCACGAACGCTGACACTGGCTCTGACGTTACATGACCGCAGAAGCGCTGTGGCGAAGTCCTGAAGAGGAGGCCAGGACAGCGGTGTGGAGCAGCATTCTGTCTGACAGAGCGGAGCAGCGCAAAGGTAGAGCCTGACCTGAGGCTCAGTTGCACAGAGAAAAAAAAAAAAAGGATAAAAAAATGTATGACTGGAGCTGGGGCAGAACTATGTGGTGGGGCCTGCAGTCTGGGGGGCAAGGACTAAGGCCTACAACTATATGGGGGCAACAATTAGCAGAGAGGGGCCTATAACAACTATATGGGGGGCAAGTTGTCCCCATATCATTTTTGTAGGCCTTTTTTTTAGCTAATAGTTGCCCCCCTCATATAGTTGTAGGCCCCTTTGAGAGGGGCCTACAACAACTATATGGGGGCAACTTAAACATGGGTGCCTACCCAAACTATATGGGGCTCCTCTTCTAATAGCTGCCCCCATAAAGTTTGGGTAGGCCCCTCTTCTAATAGCTACCTCCATAAGATTTAGGTAGGCTCCTCTGTTAATAGTTGCCTCCATAATGGGGACAACTATTAAAGGAGTACTCTAGTGCTGACCATTCCTCCTCCGTTGTGCAGGGGCTGGAAAAAAATTGAAATAAACTTTCACTCACCTTCCTCCGTTCCCCAGGAGTGCTGCTACAGCTGATCGGTCCTCCAGTCCCACCTTCTTCCTGTGCACGGATCGTCAAACAGCGCTCAGTCTATCACCGGCGGAGGCGGGACATCGCTGCGGCCAGTGATAGGCTGAGCGCCGTGTGACAATCCGTGCACAGGAAGACGGAAGAAGATGGGACCGGAGGACTGTCAGCTGATCAGGGACTGGAGGACTGTCCAAGGGAATGGAGGAAGGTGAGTGAAAGCTTATTAAAAAAAATATATCAGCTCGGGCACAACGGAGGAGGAATAGTCTGCACTAGAGTACTCCTTTAACAGAGGGGGCCTACCCAAACAATATGAAACAACACTGACTAAAATATAGCTTATATTGCATAACCTGTTAAGGACCAAGGGCGTACCTGTATGCCCTGGTCCCACTCGCCCAGTTTGAAGCACGCTCATGAACTGAGAACACTTCATACCCAGTGGGTCCCGACTGCTATCAGAAGCCGGGACCCATGGTTAATGCAGGGCATCCCCAAACGGGCTGATGCACAGCATTAACCCTTTAGATCAAAGTTGATCACAGTGTCTAAATGCGTGAGTTAACAGTGCCAGTAGCTCAGTGGCGCAGATTGGGATATCCACAGCAAAATTGCCAGCCATGGTAGGCTAGAGCAGCAGAGCACTGATAACACTGATCAATACGGAGTCAAAGTTCAGCATTGAACAGTATATGCAATCAAAAGATTACATGTTATAATATGTATGGTGATAATATTCCTCCTTGTATACTGGTATTATTGGTAAAATTAGTCTCAGTATACAGGGTTTGGTCAGTAACAGTATGATGGTAATAAGTACGGTGATAACATTTCCTCCTTTCTTCCTCATTGAACTAAAGGGCTTTTGTTTTTCTTGGGCCAGGGGGGGACAGGTGGGAAGAGGTCGGATGGTAGGGGGGCCCAGGCCTTGAGCTGTGTAAGCGGCCCCAAAATTTCTGATGCAGCCCTGACTGTATGGTGTTTTTTGGGGCTTTTTTAGGTTCAGGGCTAATTTTCTATGTCACAGGGTAGGGCTTTTTTGTTGAGGGTATGGTGTTTTTTAAGGAAGCTTGCATTTTTCAGGAACATGTTTCCTTTCAATGACTTCTAGGGGAGGGGAAAAAAATAACCAAAGAAAATGTTGGATTTCATATTTGTTTTTCTTCTTTATTTTTTTCTATAATTCTTCAATAGAAATCCTTCAATCATATAAGAATGATTCACGTGACTTGCAATGAAAAAAATGCAGGGGATAAAGCGCCAAAGAAAAAAAAGGCTTATATTAAAACACACACACAAAAAAAAAAAAAAAAAACACCACAAACACTGCATCTTGGGAATGAAAAATGAGAGGGCAGTTTTTTGCGACTTTTTTTCTCTGGCCAGATAAAAAAGGCCAAGCAAAAGTTGTGTTTGTATGTAGCCCAGTGTTTCCCAACCAGGGTGCGTCAAGCTTTTGCAAAACCACAACATCCAGCATGCTCAGGCAGCCAAAGGCTGTCCAGGCATACAGGGAGTTGTTGTTTTGCAATAGCTGGAGGCATCCTGGTTGGAAAACACAGCCATAGCCTTTTACAAAATATTTTGGGTAGGGGGAAAAATGCTGCAAAAACTGCATCATGGAGAAAGAAAAACCGCCAAACAAAACTTGTGCCTGTGTCGTAGCCTCGTGTTGGATTTGAAATCCCGATTGCTTCAGGATAGAGAAGAGATTGTATCAAGGTTCAGCACCACGAAGCCTGGAACACATCACAGTATAGAAGCTGAAACCCTAAATACGCGCAAAAGGAACACATTAGCCATTAAGTACACAAGTAAATGAAGCACACGGGGAATTAACAATAGAGTAATCCCGTGTATGTGTGTAAGCAAGGGAAAGCGAGCAAGCGACAAAAAAAAAAAAGAAACTGGTAGCTGCATTAAAAAGACAAGCTATTTTACAAGAATACCAGGTGTAATTTCATTTTGACACTGCATATTTTATATAAACTCTAGTGTATAATAGCAGATCTCTCTTTAAAATTGTGAATAGTGTCAGCATGATAACCTGTACCCCATCATCAGTCACTTCATGCTTGGTGCGATTTCAGTTCACAGTCTCTTTATTGACACCATAGCAGGTGTTCACTAAACATCCTTATTGTCTCTCTCTGTAGTCGAATGCAAGCAGCAGTAAAGCTCTAATCCCCTCCACAAGCTTCTGCAGTATTTGGAGAATTTCAATCACAAAACGCTTTGATATCTTTAGCATCAGAGGTCCGATTCAATAGGATTTTATTAGGGGAGGTTTAATTGGACGAGCTTCTCCTTTTCATTTTTATTTTAAGCTTTGAGTCATTGGGTTTCTTTGCTTTTATGACATTTTATATTTGTGTGTTTTTTTTATTATTATTATTATTAACCTTATTTTTAACTCACTTTAAAGTGGTTATCCTGGAAAGATAAAAAGGGTAAATTTTCAGTATTTTTTTTGTTTTGTTTTAGATTTCTTTTTTTTTTTCTAGGGGCTGTGCCTGGTATTGCATATCAGCTTCTTAGAAACAACCAACAGTCACCACAATGTTGCTGTTTTATGTATTTGGAGCAATTATTATAGAGTCTGATAAATAAATCCTGCGCTATGTAAGGGTACGATCACACTGTATTCCTGCACCCTTGATCATATTCATTGGCACCCTGCAGAAAACTGGATGCTGACGTATACTGTTAAGGGTTGGAACACACTACGTTTTGGTCCCCGTTAATCATATTCGTCGGCATCCGCCAAAAACGGGATGCTGAGGTATACTGTTAACGGGCACAGCAGACCCCATTCAATTCTATGGCCGAAAGGAGTCACCTAGTCACTCCTTTGGGGATGTTTGTGCTATTTCAGAAACGCAACAGCCCCTGTCATGTGTACGCTTAAAATAGTGCAAATGGCCCAAACGGAGTCACTAGGAGTGACTCTGTTTGGCAGCAGAAGTGAATGGGGTCCGCTGCTCCCATTAACAGTATACGTTGGCATCCTGTCTTCGGCAAGATGCCGACAAATACGATTAACGGGGGCCAAAACGTAGTGCGTTCAAACCCTAACAGGAGCTGTGGAACCCCTTTTACTCCTATGGCCGAATGAAGTCACCCAGTAATTCCCCTCAGGATGTATCCGTTTTTTTAAATGAACTCATGCCAGGGATTGTTGCACTTTTGAAATAGTGACTTCTTTCAGGATGTATGCACTAAGTGATTCAGTTCGGCCATAGCAGTGATTGGGGTCCGTTGCTCCCATTATCAGTATAAGCCAGCATCCCTTTTTCGGTGGATTGCTAACGAATATGATTAACAGGAGCAGGAACGTTGTGTGATCGTACCCTGACTGTGGTTTGGTTTTTCCAGTAACTTCCTTGGACATGTGGACCCACTGAGATGCTAATAGATTTGAGTAGAAGGGACTGTGCATCTTTTAGGATGCTGACGGATATCATAAGGGCAGTGGAACCTAGCCTAAACCAGGTCAAAGCCAGGCAGGACAAAACAGTTTTGCAGAGTTACGGGAACCAAACAACCTATTGCTCCAGCAGTTAGTAATGAGGAAAGGATCTATAAGAAACCTGGGGAGCCTGACCCTTTAAAAAAAAGAAAAGCCAACATATGCTCATGGAGCAAGCAGTGTGATAGTAGTAGCAGGAAGCAAAGCAAAGGCCAGGACAGGTCCTAAACCAGGTATCAACAAAATAGCTATTTTGTTTTATTATTATCATTATTCATTGGGGCAGCGTTTTTCAACCAGGGTACCTCCAGATGTTGCACAACTACAACTTCCAGCATACCCGGACAGACAAAGTGACCCAGGGGTTGATGACAGATTTATTATAAGTGAATGGATAAAGTCATAATTTATACAATGGATGCAAAAATTTTTGCCATAAATGTCTGATAGGTGCCGCTCCTATCACCATCACAGATGGTGAGAACAAGAGCAACAAGATATAGAGGTGACTGCTTCCTTGGCTCCTCCTTCCCATAAACTACAAAATAGAAGATCACAAGTTATTACAGCCCATCTCTCTACTGAATTCTATGAGCAATGTGGTCAGGGTGAATCAGAGAATGCGGGTCAGTAAACAGGGTTTTATGAATCAGATAGAGGGATATTTCTTCGGAGAAAACTTAATTTAGGCTGTGTTTCCACTTGGCAGATTTTGAGTTAAAGTCAAAAGTGGACCCAGTAGAAAGGAGAAGTTTAAGGCTAGGTTCAAACTACGGAATTTTCACCTGCAATTCCGCTTTGAAATTGGAGGCAAAAATTCCCCTTGTCAAAATGTATACTACAGTGAATGGGTTTCTGTTCACAAATTCACACTTCGGAATTTGTGAAGCAGAATTTGTGAACGGAAAATCCGCTTGAACATTTGCGCCTGAAGAATGACATTGCTAATTCTTCAGGCGGAATTACTCGCGGGACACATTGCAGTCTATTCAGTCAGTGCTGGTTGCACTCTGAATCTCCGGGCGGAAATTTTCTGCTTGAAGATTCCGCAGTGTGAACCTAGCCTAAGGCTAAGTCCACACACGGAATGTATAGCCAACTATGAGAAGGCACATTTCCGAGCAGTCGTAGCATCGGCATTACATGGCGGCACCTGCAGTCTGCGAAATGCCCGCACAGAGATGTAAACATATCCTAAGCATTTCCTTTATGTTTCCCATTCCTTGGAAACCTCTTCTGGCTTTGGCTTAAAAAACTACTGTAGCTTTTTGTACCTTCCCTTTCCCGTTCCCCCTTCTTATCCATATTATTGAAAAACAATAAACATTTTGAATAAGAAAAAAACTGCTGTGAAAACCCAGCCTAAGGCTATGTTCACACTACTGAATTTCCATACAGAATTCACCAGAAATTCAGCTGAAATGTATTGCCTATTGACTTTAATAGGATTCCGCTGTCCCATGCACACAGCGGAATTTCCATTGCAGCAATTCCGCATTCAACTAAATTTAGTGTCAAACCAATCAAGTTTATTGAGAATTGCAATAAAAGTGAAACATGACAAATGGAGACATCTGGGATGCAACCCAGGCATAAAGGATAAGAGTAAAATGAACATAAAAAGAAACTAAACAAAAAATAAATAAATAAACAAGCCATCAATCATACCAAACAAAAAAATATGCCACTTCAAAATGAAGTTCATCAATACAGCGAAAAATTATACCTGAGTAAGAGCAACGAGAGGAAGATAACCAGGGCTCCCACACTTTCTGAAATCTGTCAACCTCACCGGTACAATACATACCTCCCAAGAGAGGTCAGGCTGTTTCCATCTAGAGGCAACATGGATCCACGCCACCAACAATACAAAATGATATCAATGAAACAATCTAAATGGCATCCGGGAGTTCTTGTTACTTGAAAGGCAGTAGGAAGGGATGAAAGGGCAGGTGTAACGGTCAGGTCCGGCAAAAGGTCCACGACCCTTCTCCAAAAAACATGAACAACAGGGCAACGCCACCTCGTGTGGCACATATCGCCTATGTGGGAACAGCCTTGAAAACAATAGGGGGAAGAGGACAGAAACATCAGATGGGAACAAAATGTAGAGATCTGTCTTTAATATTGCAGAATTCCACTGCTGAATCCTATTGAAGTCAATGGGGCTTTGAATTTCAGCAGGATTCTGTGTATTGAGAACAAAGAATTCCATAATTCCATTCAGCAAACTTTACTGAACGGAATTTGTGCGGAATTGCAGAATTCTGAGGTATGAACATAGCCGTAGGGTGACATTTTACCTTGGGCTAACAAACACAGTGATTTCAAACACTGGTAATAAACATATCAGTCAAAATACAGGGATAATAAACAGTAATGTCACAGTACAGGAATAATAAACACAATGATGTCACAGTACAGGGATAATACACACAGTGATGTCACAGTATATGGATAATAAACACAATTATGTCACAGTACAGGAGTAATAAACACAAAGATGTCACAGTACATGGATAATACACACAGTGATGTCATAGTACAGGGATAATAAACACAGTGAAGTCACAGTACAGGGATAATATACACAGTGATGTCACAGTACAGGATTAATATACACAATGATGTCACAGTACAGGGATAATACACACAGTGATGTCACAGTACAGGGATCATAAACACAGTGATGTCACAGTATAGGGATAATACACACAGTGATGTCAAAGTACAGGAATAATAACACAATGATGTCACAGTACAGGAGTAATAAACACAATGATGCCACAGTACAGGGATAATACACACAGTGATGTCACAGTACAGGGATAATACACTGTGATGTCACAGTACAGGAGTAATAAACACAATGATGTCACACTACAGGGATAATATACACAGTGATGTCACAGTACAGGGATAATAAACACAGTGATGTCACAGTACAGGGATAATATACACAGTGATGTCACAGTACAGGAGTAATAAACACAATGATGTCACAGTACAGGGATAATAAACACAGTGATGTGACCCCCCCCCCCCCCCCGACCTACGATGGCCCCGACATACGATAATTTCAACATACGATGGCCTCTCAGAGGCCATCGCATGGTGAAGGCAGCATCAACATACGATGCTTTTGTATGTCGAGGCCATCGCATAAACTGCTATCTGGCAGAGCACACTGCTTCAGCTGCCACCGGATAGCCGTTTACGGTGCCCCGTGTGGTCCGGTGATGATCACTCACCTGTCTCTGGTGCTCCGGAACGTTCTCTTTGGGATCCCCTGCATCGCCGTCGCTCTCCTTCGTCGTCATCACGTCACCGCGCACGCCGTCCCATCATCCAATAGGAGCGGCGTGCGTAGTAACGTGATGACTGCGATGAAAAGCGATGTTCCCAGGCAGCAGAGACGGTCCGGAGAGGCAGGGACAGGTGATCCCTCAACATACGATGGTTTCAACTAACGATGGTTCATTTTGAACGAATTGCCATCATATGTTGAGGGACTACTGTAGAGGAATAATAAACACAGTAATGTCACAGTACAGGGATAATACACACAGTGATGTCACAGTGCAGGGATAATACACACAGTGATGTCACAGTACAGGGATAATAAACACAGTGATGTCACAGTACAGGGATAATACACACTGTGATGTCACAGTACAGGGATAATAACACAGTGATGTCACAGTAGAGGAATAATAAACACAGTGATGTCACAATACAGGGATAATAAACACAATGATGTCACAGTACAGGGATAATAAACACAGTGATGTCACAGTACAGAGATATTATACACAGTGATGTCACAGTACAGGGATAATAACACAGTGATGTCACAGTAGAGGAATAATAAACACAGTGCTGTCACAATACAGGGATAATAAACACAATGATGTCACAGTACAGAGGTAAGAAAAACAGTGATGTCACAGTAGAGGAATAATATACACAGTGATGTCACAGTACAGGGATAATAAACACAGTGATGTCACAGTAGAGGAATAATATACACAGTGATGTCACAGTACAGGGATAATAAACACAGTGATGTCACAGTACAGGGATAATAAACACAGTGATGTCACAGTACAGGGATAATATACACAGTGATGTCACAGTACAGGGATAATACACACAGTGATGTCACAGTACAGGGATAATATACAATGAAATCAGTGTACACGGAAAGTATACACATTAATGTAACAGATAAACACAGAGATATCACAATCCAAAAGTAAGAAAATAAATTGATGTCACACTACAGGTGTAGTAAACACCTGTATTAGTGACACTTTTCGCAATACATGGATAATGTATACATAATAGTTATAGTGAGAAAAAATAACACAAGCCAGGTAGCTTCTTCCAATGTAAACAAGATCAAAGGATACATCATGATAAATGCTGTAGGGTCATGACCCTTTTAATTTTGCTCCATACACAATGGCCCATTTGTACATGTGTCTTTTCCTGGTACTGCAGCTTAATACCCTTCAAGTGAAAAAAGCCGAGCTGCAGTACCAGGAAAAACCACATACTGTATAACAATGGACTGCTCTACCTTAAATAATATCTTCTTGTTAGTTTTTTTTCACTCCTTTCTAATGAACGAATTTTAACATATTTCCCATTCACGTTATACTGAGCACCATGAGGGACATTTATCAATGTTCGCTTTTTTTTTTAGTAATTTTTTCCTTACTTTTTTTTTGCTTATGTGCGACTTATTTATCAACTGGTTTCAGCCTGTTGATAATTTTCTTTCACGTAAGCAATTTTTTCTTTTTTACTTTGGTAGTAGCTTTTTCTGCTCCATGTTTAAGCTGGAGTAAATTTAGTAAATTTTTAACCCTGTTGCGACTTTTTGTTGCGCAGTTGCGAATGTCGCAGTTAATAAATACCTGACTACCCGTAGTCCATTTTAAAATTATTACTACGTAGTTAATTTTTGGAAAACTTGCTTTTCTCGCTTTCCAGCCAAAATGTTGCACGAAAAATCGTGTAGTCGCAATAATTTTGCGACAATTATAGTAAAGAAAACCTGCCTAACCCTTTGATAAATGTCCATACATATGTTCAGCACAGGTGAATAAAATCCTTTATAGCAGTGGTCTTCAACCTGCGGACCTCCAGATGTGGCAAAACTACAACTCTCAGCATGCCCGGACAGCCAACGGCTGTCCGGGCATGCTGGGAATTGTAGTTTTGCAACATCTGGAGGTCCGCAGGTTGAAGACCACTGCTTTATAGCATCAAACCCTCCAGTCTTTTACCCCATCAGTGGTTGCTCTCCTCTGTCACATCAGATCATCAGATCAGATAATCCTGAGCCTAAGGCTGTGTTCACACTTTGCAGTTTCATGCACAGTCACAGTATTGCAGCACTTTTACTGTGATAACACAGTACCGCAACAGTACTGCAATGAAACTGCTAGAGATGAGCGAACTTACAGTAAATTGGATTCGTCACGAACTTCTCGGCTCGGCAGTTGATGACTTTTCCTGCATAAATTAGTTCAGCTTTCAGGTGCTCCCGTGGGCTGGAAAAGGTGGATACAGTCCTAGGAGACTCTTTCCTAGGACTGTATCCACCTTTTCCAGCCCACCGGAGCACCGGAAAGCTGAACTAATTTATGCAGGAAAAGTCAGCAACCGCCGAGCTGAGAAGTTTGTGACGAATCGAATTTACTGTAAGGTCGCTCATCTCTAGAAACTGCAGTGCAACTGCAACGTGGGAACAAAGCCTAAGGGTTTCCTGTCAATTTACAATAATTTATCTTTAACATTATCCTCTGTGTCAAAATACTCAGCAACTCCTGTCGGGTTTTCTGACTTGCTGCCAGCAAGCAAAGTGTTAATCTGTGACATCTTTTTCCACTGACTGCCTTATCTTTGAACTTTTCTGTTACTTGTTTACTTAACCGGATGATTCTTGTCTTCAGCGTCAGTATAGAATACAGATCTCGTTTTCGTTGTAAAGCTACAACAGTTCCATTGTGTTACATGAGGATGTGGCTGTAAAGGTAGAAACTGCGATTGTTTCTTAATCTTCTATTTGTAAACATTGATTGTTATTTTAGAAATTTACAGGAAATGTAAATCCTGAACTTAAAGGAGTAGTTCAGTGGTGAACCCAGTGGTGAACAACTTATCCCCTATCCTTAGGAGATCGCGGGGGGTCCGACCGCTGGGGCCCCCTGCGATCTCCTGTACGGAGCCCCGACAGCCCGCAGGAAGGGGGCGTGTCGACTCCGCACAAAGCGGCGGCCAACACGCCCCCTCAATACAACTCTATGCTAGAGCCGAAGCGCTGCCTTCAGCAATCTCCGTCTCTGCCATTGAGATGTATTGAGGGGCGTGTCGGCCGCCGCTTCGTGTGGAGGTCGACACCCGCTATCTGGCCGGAGAGCCTGGCCCCCGTACAGGAGATCGCAGGGGGCCCCAGCGGTCGGACCCCCCGCGATCTCAAACTTATCCCCTATCCTTAGGATAGGGGATACGTTTTTCACCACTGGACTACCCCTTTAAATAATCTGTATAAGAAAAACCACAGTGGATAAAATTCTACATATTGGGTATAAAAAGGACCATACTGAAATATCATGTAGCCTAGCAGGATTTCTGATGAAGAAATATCATGCACACTCACCATCACTAGTCGTACATGGGATCAGTTCTACCATCAGTTTTCCTCCAGCGCTTGTCTAAACCTCCATCTGGCATGACTCCACCCTTCCCCCCCTTGTAAGTCAGGGTGCTTAAAAGTGGTATTCCAGGAATTTTTTTTATTTGACTATTGTACCTGTGTGTGACAGTTTTCTCACAATTCTTATGTGATTTTCACCCCAATATTTATTTTTTAGCAGCATACAAAATTACTGTTGTCTCAGATTTTTCCCAGGTTGCAATGCGGCCGAGACCTGACTCACTAGTCAGCTGATGACAGGGAGCCTGTCTGCTTCAATGGGTGGAGGGATCAATCTGCAACTAATGCAACAGCTGTAGGCACCCTGATTGAAAACCACAGGTCTTTTGAATGGATGCAGCTCATTTATGTTTCAATGGGTGGGGTGGCTGATGTGTGGGAGGGAGGAAAATGGAATTATGGGATTTGTAGTCAAAAAAAGAAAAGTCAAACAGGAAATACCAGTTCACAAAAAGCTAGCCACAGTGTTACAACATAGCCATTTAGCCCCAAGACAAGCACAGATCCTTCCTAAGCATGTCCATTACTGTCTGCCAGGTATGTACTAAAATCACCTTATGGTGGATAACCCCTTTAAATATAAGAAGTAAAACATACCCACCTGCCAAATCCCTTGCTGACGCTGTTCCAATGGTCCCTGGTCCCCATTGCTCACTGCTTCCTCTAATGTGCCAACACTTCAGGAGTGCTCGCATAGCCTTTCACTTGGGGTTTAAATCATGATAACCTCTGATATATGTAAAGATAATTTTTTACATTGTCTAAGCAAAGTCACAGCAGCCAGAGCCCCCGCAATCATTATACACCTAGTGTTATTGGCTGAAATACCCCTTTAATTCTCTATGAGAAAAGACATCTTAAAAGAGTTCTTTAGTGAAAAATAACTTATCCCCTATCCAATGGATAGGGGATAAGTTAGGGATCGCTGGGACCCCTGCCATTTCCTGAATGGGGTCCCAGTAGTTTGCTGGAAGGGGGCCTGCCAACCCTTACACAGAGCACCGGCCGACACATCCCTTTTTTGTTCAAACATGAAGTGATTTTTGTGAAAAACTGTAAAATATTGTGAAAAATTGGAAAAATTTTCATTTCTTTATGTTTAAAATTCTCTACTTGTAAGAGAAATAGTGATGGCAAATAAATTTAGATATTAAATCCCATCCACAACATGTCTACTTTATGCTGGCATCATTTGTTAAACATTCTTTTACTTTTTTACAACATTAGAAGGCTTATAATAATATGAGCATTTTTTTCAAATTTACTGCGAAAGTTCAAAATAATTGTTTTTTTAGGAACCACTTGAATTCTGAATATATATATGTGTGTGTGTATGTATGTATGTGTATATATATATATATATATATATATATATATATATATACATATATGTGTGTATATGTATATATATATATATATATGTGTGTGTGTATATATATATATATATATATATATTTATATATATTTATTTATTTATTTATTTTTTTCTTCTGTACAACAGCTCCCCCTAGTGTCTGCCCTGCCAAGCATAAGATGCATTAGCAGGTTTAGGACGCTAGGGGGAGCTGTTGTACAACAGCTCATTTACAAAAAAAAATGTACTGCACTCACTTCACCTGGAAGTGAAGCATGCAGGAGGGAGCTCAGGACCGGTAAGGGACATCTGGGAAGGGGGACGGGACATCGGGGAAGGGGGACAGGACACTGGGTACACATAGCAGAGCAGTGTGTGTGTCCCGATCCCTGTGATCGGGACACACACCGCTCTGCGCAGGATTTTCATTGCCAAACACTGCCATCAGCTAGTCAGATTGGATTAGCTGATAGTAGCGATTGCGGTTGGGGGGCGTCGACGAAATCCCCCTAGGTCCCAAGGCAATATGGCTGCCTATCAGTGATAGCCACCATCTTATCGGGCGCTAGTAGCGGCCCGTATCTGTATGACTTACATGTACATCATAGATCGGGAAAACTTCCCAGTCATGACGTACATGTATGTCATGGTTCGGGATGGGGTTGAAGGGGAACTCTGGTGGGAAAAAAATTTTTAATTAACTGGTGCAAGAAAGTTAAACAGATTTGTAAATTACTTCTATTTCAAAAATCTTATCCCTTCTAGTACTTATTAGCTGCTGCATACGACAGATATCCTACAGAGAAATTTGTGAAGTTCTTTCCACCCTGACAACAGTGCTCTCTGCTGACACCTCTGTCCATGTCAGGAACTGTCCAGAAAAGGAGAAGATTTCTATGGGGATATGATTCGAATTTGGACAGTTCTTCACACTGACAGAGTTGTCAGCAGAGAGCACTGTTGTCAGACAGAAAAGAAATTCACAAATTTCTCTGTTCCACACAGCAGCTAATAAATATTGGAAGGATTAAGATTTTTTAATAGAAGTTTTTTACAAATCTATATCATCACACAAGAAGAAGAAAACCATGGAACGCTCACCAATCACAGAACTGGCAGGGCAGATCTCTTAATCCGAAGACCGCATCGGTCCCTGCAGGGAGGCGGCACATGGATCTGGGGGGACCCGGTGTCTGAACTCCCCCCAGATCCATGTGCCGCCTCCCTGCAGGGACCGATGTGATCTCCGGATTAAGAGATCCATCCTGCTAGTACTGTGATTGGTCAGCGCTCTGTGGTTTTCTTCTTCTTCTTCTTGTGTGATGATATATATTACAACCTTTGTTTCTCCGGACGTGTGGCGCCACCGTCAGTACATTTGTTCACATACCTGTTACCATGATACGCATATTATATATGGACAGGAATAGCGCTGGTGCCGACTGCTTTTGATCTTGGTGGGAGTGAAATTTACAAATCTGTTTAACTTTCAGGCACCAGTTGATTTGAAAACATTTGTTTTCTACTTGTTTCCACCGGAGTTCCCCTTTAAGTGTGAGGAACAGGAAAGTTCCCTAGACTCTCTACACTCTAGTTTAGTTGGTATCAAAGCTGGTTGCAGAATTTAGACTACATTTTTTGTCCTATATGGGGGGATATATTTTCTAAAGGTATAGACTGCATAATAAAAAAAAATAAAAAAAAAGTACTCACCTTACTGGTCACCCCTCACTGCCATACTGCCACTAACCAGGTCCCTGCTAATCTCCATTTATACCCTCTCACACAGTCATAGACTGTCATAGAGTGTCACCATTGCCGCCAGTAAATGGCATTTCCTTTCATTTTCTGTATGTCAATATAGGATCAGGGAGTGGAAATCAGTCAGGATCCAGGAAGCAATGGAACAGCAGGGAGCCAGTGATGTGAGTACTGTTTTTGTTATATATTTTTTTTTTTACATATAATTATTATTATTTATTAAACTATATATATATATATATATATATATATATATATATATATATATATATATATATATAAGCCTGGATAATCTCATAACCCCAGCAAACAGGGAATAGAAAAGTAAGTTTCCTATTTTTTATTTTAATTTTTAAAACTGGATATTAATTTATTCTGTATAATAAATATATACTAAAATAATGTTGAAAGGAAGGGTTAACTTTTTAAACTGGTCCCTAACAGTTTTCTCCTGCGGTTTTCACTTTGACACATAATAACAGCTGACCATTAAAAAAATGCCCATCTCTAAATATTTATACATTGCCATGGAAAATACTTTATAAGCCCCTGTGTTGGTCAATGATGTACTGCGGCTACTGTGATGAGATTTTTACTTACTGCAGTGTGTGGCCTTGGATACCATAAGAGCCTATGGCGATCTGAGCCAAGACCAGGTATTCTAAATACCTGCATTCGATATACTGGCATGTTAATTACATGTGAACAGCATGGATGGGAGGCCTGACATCGATGTTATATGCCGGGGAAGATTCCATTACCACGTCAGATCAATCTAGCTTGACGTCTGCGGAAAAACGCATTGTAAAACCAGTACAACCAGGTGATATAATTGCACCCAGTTTCAATAAATAAGAACGGAAAGCTGTGTTGTCTTTTCTTCCCACTGAGTATTGACACATTTTTTTTGCACAGGGTTTCAGCGACTTATCAATGCCCATTATTAGTCTCCTGTCTATACATCACAAACTGTGGGTAGGCTGAGCTGAAGACAGCAACCAGAGAGAGAATGGTAGGATAGGAGGCTTCTAACTGAGAGCCTAATGACCAGGAAAAAGGCAATATCTAAAATGTTCTCTTTACGGCGTTAGCCAAGCTGTGCTACCGGCTTGGACAAAGACAAACACCAATTCTAGATAAACTGATCCAAAATTGTTCAACTGAAACACTGAGTAATTTGCCTGTTGCAAGAATCAATACATATGAATCAATTCGATATCATCCTAATAGTGGGTGAGAGGAAAAAACAAAAATTCTTAAACAATTTGCTCTACTGTTTACAGACGTCAACCGATTTGGCAGCGGGAAGTCGGCTATTAAACACCGTCACGACAAGCTAAGGATTACACAGTTCTTTCCCCAAGTAGATAAAATAGTCCTGTTGTAAATAGAACAAAGGCTTTAAGGAACTTTGTGGTTCCTTAAGATCTTTGTGTAAAATATAGTCGTATGTTATGAAGTGGCACATTACTTAACCTACAGAACAAGATGAATCATGATAGGGTATACAGAGGCACAGATGGTACATGGGTTGAGGACAGTAAGACACATATGGTAACTCCTGAAGTATGGGCACTGATGCTGGCAGACTATAATGGGACACATTGCTCACTCCCCCAGCCCTCTTTCCATTTGGACCAATATAAGCCATTCATCCTGTTCAACTGCCATTATTCTGGAAATGAATGGTGTTTACATGAAACGCTTACTTCTTTGTCTACTAGGCTATTTCCTCCTCCGCAGCAGTAAACCTGTGGGAATTTAATTTCATACAAAGATTCTCACAATTAACTAGTTTCATAGGATCCTCACATCACTACTCAGTGTTGGCTGACACTGGTCTTCTGGTTTATAAGATGGCGGTAAATGCTACATGTTCTTCTAGGCCTGAAGTCCAGCATACATTTTTAATAACTATCAGCTAAACATTAGTTCATCTGACAAATATTTCTTCCAAACTCCACATACACATGAATGTTTGGCACAACCATACCTTCATGTGCTGTCTATGGGGAGGGGTAAGCCACAGCTAAACAGCTCTGGCACCAGTTTATACAGCATCCAGCATCCCCAACTCTTCTCTCTACCAACATTTTAACAGGTTTATGCAAGATGCATATGCACATGTAATGTGTGTGAGGTGCCATGTAATGTGTAATACATATTTGTGGTCAGGACTTTGAACCGTGCATGGGCTTACCTGTTATCTCCTGCCAAGGCCACCTGCAAGAAACTAGATTTACCAAGACCTAAACCCAAAACTCTGCTTATAACATAGAACAGCGGTTGAGGTGTGCCTGAAAACCGCGTCGAGGGTCAGCCTATAGAGGGCATTCCCTTATGTATGGTGATGAAGAAAAGGGTGAGGAGGGTGGGTTTCGCCAACCCAGCATACGCCCAGAGGGAGGGGCCGATGGATGTTAAATAGCCAAAGCCCCTCCCACAAATTCAGCCTGATAGGCTTCCCACTTGTGGTCAGGACTTTGAACCGTGCATGGGCTTACCTGTTATCTCCTGCCAAGGCCACCTGCAAGAAACTAGATTTACCAAGACCTAAACCCAAAACTCTGCTTATAACATAGAACAGCGGTTGAGGTGTGCCTGAAAACCACGTCGAGGGTCAGCCTATAGAGGGCAAAAATACACCACCAGTTAGGGTAATTAAGTATCATTTATTTATAGTGCCAAAAATTGAAATGCCTCTGCCATTTCCCTTGAGGGATCTGGGACATAAGTGGTATATGCATCAGACCGCCACCTCCCCAACTTCTGGATGACATGTACAGGCACTTTGTGCCTGGAGGCCGCCGATGCTGCTCCTATGCGGAATGAGTGACCTGAGAACTCTCTGGGGTTGTGTCCTAAATTACCAAGCAGCGTGCGGACATGCGATGTGAAAAGAGAAGTGGTAAGAGCACCTCCACCGAAAGGCAACAGTGGCGACTCCGGAGGCTTATCATGGAGGAACTCAACCAGTTGTGCCAACACTGCCACCGGGCACCAGTTATTGCCTGAAGGAAAATACTTAACCACCGCCCCCCACCTACAAGTTTTTGTGACAGACAGTGAAACTTCGAACCAAGAACCCTGCCACCTTAAATGAGCCTTCTGTGGATGTGTCGCTCCCCGCCTGACACATGAAAATTCACCCGGCCGGAGGAAGCCATAGAAGGCTAGATAAATGGCAGATTTGATTATCAGACTGCGCTCGAAGCCAAACGGGTTATTGGCTAATGCGTCAGACATGGCTCGGAACAGCTCGCCGCTGATCGGTTTCCTGAGAGTTGGCGCTGTGGCGCTACGAGCCACCACCCCTCTGAGCGCAGCCTTGACAGCCTGAGATGATAAGATAGATAGCCTGTCTGGGTGGGATAAAGAAATGAAATGCTGAATGCCCGAAAGGTAAGATTTGATAGTGCTATGAGACAGGTGCAGAGAAGAGTGGCAGAAACCGATGAAAGATAGAATGATAGTGGTGTCGTAAGAAAAGGGGATGCTATGCTGCGACAGATATGCCCTGAAGGTGTCGTGTGCTGCATGATAGGCCTTCCTGGTATTGGGGGCTAAGGCGTCCGACATTAACTCCCGGGCCACCTGTATGTAATGATTCAGTCCAAGATTAATTGTGCCAGGCAAGGGGGTTGTGTTCCTACTGCGTCTGCTTGCGGAGCCACCTGTGAAAAGAGATGGAAATTAGCCCTGGACAGAGCATCTGCGGCCGTGTTGTCTACCCCCGGTATGTGTCTGGCTACAAAATTGAAGTTGTGTTGTAAGGACACCCAGACTAGTCTGCGCATGAATGACATGACAGTAGCATGCCCGGAACTGCCCTTGTTGACTATGGCAACTGTCGCCTGATTGTCACACTGAAACTCCACCGTCTGCCCTGACCACTTGTCGCCCCATGTCACTGCAGCTGCTACAATGGGGAAAAGCTCAAAAAGTGCCGAAGTGCTGCTGAAGCCTGCCAGAGCCATTACCTGCTTGGACCATTGGCCCGCCATCCACCTGCTGCCCCACACTGCACCATAACCGATGGAAGATGACGCATCGGTGCAGATCTTGGGGGACAACTCGGAGGCTGGCGGGACAAACATAGCCGTCCCATTCCATTGTGCCATGAACCTATCCCACATGTTCAGGTCAGCCAGGGCTTGGCAATCTAACCAAACCCTACTGTGTTGATGAGGGACACCATGCAGCAAAGACAATATTCTGGATACAAACGCTCTGCCCTGCGGGATTGCTCGCATAGCAAATGCCAGCATTCCCAGCAAGCTCTGCAACTCGCCCTTGGTCGTGACCTGGGAGACCGTGTACTTGTGGATAGTGTCTCTGATACGGTTGAGTTTGTCAGTGGGCAAGCTGACTTG